>NW_024080653.1:5316618-5370598 GCF_003009895.1 Hyaena hyaena | reverse complement strand
CCCCCCCCCCCCCCCGCCCCGGATGTGTTTCTCTGTACCGCCCTGCTCTGTTGACCAGTTTTCCTTAAGCGGCACCAACACCAGGTGCTGTCGTCACTCTGACTCTGCAACTGTCGTCCGTACTGGCTGGTTACGGCCTGACCTCGCTTTTCTTCAGGAGCCCGGACTGCTCTTGACCCTTTACTTTTCCATAGAAGATTCAGAATTGGCTTGCAAGTTGCACCAAAACAAACAAGTCTTGTTTGGATTTCATCACCCCCTTTTTTTGTGCTGAGTCTGCCTGCGATTTTGCGTGGGGGCGTACCTGTTCCACAGTCTCCAGTGTCCCAGGGCGTCAGGCCGGTCTCCACAGCGGTCCTGTCCGACCTATTAGTGTGTTCCTAGGTCTTTCATAGTTTCTGCATGTTATAAATAGCATCTTTTAAAAAAGTTTTTTTGTTTCACTTTTGAGAGCGAGTGCGTGCATGGCACTCAAGAGGAAGAAAGGGGCAGAAAGGAGAGAGAGAGAGAGAGAGAGAAAGAGAGAATCCTAAGGAGGCTCCACACAGAGCCTGATGTGGGGCTCGATCCCAGGATCCTGGGATCATGACCTGAGGTGAAATTAAGAGTTGGATGCTCAACCAACTGAATCACCCAGGTGCCCCATGTCTTTTTATTTAAAAAAAAATTTTTTTTTAAATATTTTTATTTCTAGGAGAGAGAGAGAGACAGCTGAGCAGGGGAGGGTCAGAGAGAGAGAGGGAGACACAGACTCTGAAATAGGCTCCAGGCTCCGAGCTGGCAGTCAGCACAGAGCCTGACGCGGGGCCCGAACCCATGAACCGTGAGATCATGGCCTAAGCGAAAGTCGGACGCTTAACCGACTAAGCCACCCAGGCGCCCCTAAAAAATTTGTTCTTAATGTTTGTTTATTTTTGACAGAGAGTATGAGTGGGGGAGGCGTAGAGAGAGAGGAATACACAGAATCGGAAGCAAGCTCCAGACTCCAAGCCATCAGCACAGAACTTGATGCGGGGCTTAAACCCATGAACCATGAGATCATGACCTAAGCCGAGGTTGAACGCTTAACCTACTGACCCACCCAGGCACCCTCGCCCAACTGTGTCATTTAAAATTACATTTTTAGCACTTACATTAGCCAATAATTGGTCAAAAATAAAATAAAATTAGGTTTTCTTTTTTTTTTTTTTAATGTTTTATTCATTTCTGAGAGAGATGGCGTGAGCAGGGGAGGGTCTGAGAGAGAGGGAGGCACAGAATCCGAAACAGGCTCTAGGCTCTGAGCTAGCTCTCAGCACAGAGCCCGACATGAGACTCAAACCCATGAACCGTAAGGTCATGACCTGAGTCGAAGTCGGACGCCCAACCAACTGAGCCACCCAGGTGCCCCGAAAATTAGGTTTTCTTTTTTTTTAAATTTTTTTTTTTAATGTTTTATTTATTTCTAGGAGAGAGAGAGAGACAGCGTGAGCAGGGGAGGGTCAGAGAGAGAGGGAGTCACAGACTGAAACAGGCTCCAGGCTCTGAGCTGGCAGTCAGCACAGAGCCCGACGCGGGGCTCGAACCCACGAACCGCGAGATCATGACCCAAGCGAAAGTCGGACGCTTAACCGACTAAGCCACCCAGGCGCCCCCCGAAAATTAGGTTTTCAAACTGTTGTTTGAAATTGGTAAATGTGTGTTTGGCAGCACTGCTGTGTTGCTAGTTCCTCAACTTTATTTTATTTTTTATTTATTGTTTAATTTACGTCCATGTTCGTTAGCATATGGTGCAACAGTGATTTCAGGAGTAGATTCCTTAATGCCCGTTACCCACTTAGCCCATCCCCACTCCCACAACACCTCTAATAACCGTCTGTTTGTTCTCTATATTAAGAGTCTTTTATGTTTTGTCCCTCTCCCTGTTTTTATATTATTTTTGCTTTCATTCCTTACGTTTATCCATTTTGTATCATAAATTCCTCATATGAGTGAAGTCATATGGTATTTGTTTCTCTCTAATTTCACTTAGCATAATACCCTCTAGTCCATCCATGTAGTTGCAGATGGCAAGATTTCATTCTTTTTGATTGCTGAGTAATACTCCGTTGTATACATAACCCACATCTTCTTTATCCATTTATCCATCAATGGATATTTGGGCTCTTTCCATACTTTGGCTACTGTCGACAGCGCTGCTATAAACATTGAGGTGCATGTGCCCCTTCAAAACAGCACACCTGTATCCCTTGGATAAATAGCTAGTAGTACAATTTCTGTGTTGTAGGGTAGTTCTATTTTTAATTTTTTGAAGAACCTCCATACTGTTTTCCAGAGTGGCTGCTCCAGTTTGCATTTCCACCAGCTGTGCCATAGAGATCCTTTTTCTCTGCATCCTTGCCTTTTTCTGTTGTTGCCTGAGTTTTTAATGTTAGCCATTCTGACAGGTGTGAGGGGGTATCTCACTGTGGTTTTGATTTGTATTTCTCTGATGATGAGTAATGTTGAGCATTTTTTCATGTGTCTGTTCACCATCTGGATGTCTTTGGAGAAGTGTCTGTTCATGTCTTTTGCCCATTTCTTCACTGGATTTTTGTTTTTTGGGTGTTGAGTTTGATAAGGTCTTTTTTTTTCTTTT
Source organism: Hyaena hyaena (assembly GCF_003009895.1). Taxonomy (NCBI): domain Eukaryota; kingdom Metazoa; phylum Chordata; class Mammalia; order Carnivora; family Hyaenidae; genus Hyaena; species Hyaena hyaena. The sequence continues at coordinate 5,367,981 of NW_024080653.1, read as the reverse complement.
TTAATATTTATTTTTGAGAGAGACAGAGCACAAGCGGGGAAGGGACAGAGAGGGAGACGCAGAATCTGAAACAGGCTCCAGGCTCCAAGCTGTCAGCACAGAGCCCAGTGTGGGGCTCAAACTCCGGAACAGAGAGATCACGACCTACAGGCAAAGTTGGACACTTAACAGACTGCACCATCCAGGCGTTCTGAGTTTGATAAGGTCTTTATAGATTTGGGATACTAAACCCTTTATCTGATATGTCATTTGCAAATATCTTCTTGCATTCTGTCATTTGCCTTTTAGTTTTGCTGATTGTTTCCTTTGCTGTGCAGAAGCTTTTTATTTTGATCAGGTTCCAGTAGTTCTTTTTCGTTCTTGTTTCCCTTGCCTCTGGAGCGTGTTGAGTAAGAAGTTGCTGCGGCTGAGGTCAAAGAGGTTTTTGCCTGCTTTCTTCTCTAGGATTTTGATGGCTTCCTGTCTTATATATAGGTCTTTCACCCATTTTGAGTTTGTTTTTGTGTATAGTGTAGGAAAGTGGTCCAGATTCATTTTTCTGTATGTCACTGTCCAGTTTTCCCAGCACCGTTTGCTAAAGAGATTGTCTTTTTTTCCATTGGATATTCTTTCCTGCTTTGTCAAAGATCAGTTGGCCATACGTTTATGGGTTCATTTCTGGGTTCTCTCTTCTGTTCCACTGATCGGAGTGTCTGTTTTTGTGCTAGTACCATGCTGTCTCGATTATCACAGCTTTGTAATATGTCTTGAAGTCCAGGAGTGTGATGCCTCTAGCTTTGGTTTTCTTTTTCAAAATTGTTTTGGCTATTCAGGTTCTATACACATTTTAGGATTATTTGTTCTAGCTCTGTGAAGAATGCTGGTGTTATTTTGATAGGGATTGCATTGAATACGTACATTGCTTTGGTTACTAAGTTCTTAGAATTTATATACATATTCTTTTTTTTTTTTTTTTTTTTACAAATAATTTATTGTCAAATTGGTTTCCGTATAATATATACATATTCTTGTGGGTTTTCTGCACACAGGAGCATATTGTCCAGAAATGGCAATTGTGTCTCGTTTCCTATTCATTTTGGCTCCTCGTGCTTCCAGAACAGGGTCCAGGGAGCAGCATTATTAATCTTGTTTGTGACCGTGAAGGAAGCGCTTTCAGGATTTCATCATTAACTGTGAGTCTGGTTTTCTGATAATACCCTTTATCTGGAGATTTGCTTTTTACTTGCATGTCTTGTAAGTGTTTTGCACTTAGGAAGCGAGCTCCCTTTTGTGGCAGAACCTGTGTTTATTTCTTGAGTCCTGCCGTGGTTTCCCTGGATCACTCCCTCACCTGTAGGTGAGGGCAGGCTAGCAGTGTTTCCCGCGGTGTTTTACAGACTGGCAGGGTTTGAGACATTGGTTTCTCCTGTGTTCTAGGAAAACATCTGAGCAGAGACCTCTGCAGGCAGACACTGAAGTATTCCTCTTGATCCTCCTGTGGGCCGTGGGCTGTAGGCTGCGGGCTTGCAGACGGAACACGCACCGCTGCGCGTCTAAGGCTACTCATTACGTTGTTGTGTGTGGTAACAAAATTGGGAAGCAGCCCACCAGTTCAATAACAGGGAGTTCAATTAGAATATGTCTTCTGGGTAAAATACTATGTGACCCCTAAAGGCATGTGCTTGAAAATTATTTAAAAATCTGGGATGGGGCGCCTGGGTGTCTCAGTCGAGTGTCCGACTCTGGATTTGGGCTCAGGTGGTGGGACTGAACCCCACGCCAGGCTCTGTGCTGAGCATGGAGCCTGCTCGAGATTCTCTCTCCCCCTCTTCCCGTCTCCCCTGCTTCCCCTGCTGGCACTCATTCTCGCTGTCTCTTAAAAAAAAAATCTGGACTAAAACTCATAATGTAAAATTAAGCACGAACTTGTACGTGCAGCATGAAGATACGTGGGTAGGCGTTTCTGCACACATCAAATGTGTGTTTATACGGAGGGCGGTGCTGGGGGGCTTGGCAGTCCTTTGGGAGGGTGGCGGTTGGCCCACAGCTCCCATCTATACGTCCTGGCACGTTCTGTGCAGCCAGAAAAGAATGGCTGGGGGTGGGGAGGGGTGAACCCAGACCAGGACCCTGGAGAAGGAAGGACCGGGACAAACCGTCGTTTGTGTGCTTTTCCTGAAGGGGTCCCTGCTTGACGTGCGTTCTCTTCCAGGGGGGCGCTCACGGCGAAGGGGACTGCGTCTTCCGTCTTCTGTGCTGCGTTGACCCTATGTGTGTGTTTCTCTTGTAATTTAAAGCAAGAGTTTTACATGTTCATGCTCACACACGCAGCCCCTACAAAAAGACACCGGGAAGGCAAGTTCAATGATAACCACTGTTTTTTTTTTTTTTAATGTTTTTTATTTATTTCTGAGAGAGAGAGGGAGAGGGAGAGACAGACAGACATTGTGAGCAGGGGAGGGTCAGAGAGAGAGGGAGACACAGAATCCGAAGCAGGCTCCAGGCTCTGAGCTGTCAGCACAGAGCCCGACGTGGGGCTCGAACCCAGAAACCGTGTGATCATGACCTGAGCTGAAATTGGATGCTTAACCGACTGAGCCACCCAGGTGCCCCAACCACTGTTTACATCTATCATATTTCCTTTTCATTTCTTTTATTTTAGAGCATTTTTTTTTAACTTTATTTATTTTGAGAGCACACAAGTGTGAGCAGGGGAAGCAGAGAGCGAGAGGAAGAGAATCCCAAGCAGCCTCCACACTGTCAGTACAGAGCTCAACGCAGGGCTCAATCCTAGGAACCCTGAGATGGTGACCTGAGCTGAAATCAAGAGTCATATGCTTAACCAACTGAGCCCCCCAGGCGCCCCTTCAGGCTTTTAAATGGTGATTATAAAGTTAAGGGAGTACGATATTGAATGTGTGGCTAAACCAATGTATGTCACAACTGACACCTGCTTCAGTTGCTCCCGGATGTCGTTGGGGGTGCTGGTGCATGTTGGTGTGGCTTTGGACAGGATGCTGGTGCCTCCCTCGTCACCCCGGCCCTGAGTAGGTGAGGGTGCGGCCTGGGACAGTGACATTTCCCTTGGGGTGGATCTGCAGGGATGGTGTTTGGGGCTGTTGCCTGGATGAAATTATGAGGGAGCAGGGGTGGAGATGAGCATCCAGGACCAGCTGGGGCCTGGGCCCCCAGCACGGACAGGAGGGCTGCAGCAGGGCCGGAGCATGCACTCGCAGGGCGCGAGGCAGCACCCGGGAGCCAGGCAGAGAGAGGGTCCTCGTCAGGAGGTGCCAGTTCATCCAGACTGGGGGCGCCGTTGGCACCACATGGCCGTCAGGGCCTCGAGCAGGAAGCCTGGAGAATGTGGCTCATACACTCGGTTCAGAGAAGAGACCAGGGAGCAGCCAAGCCTTCTGGGAAGGCAGACAGGGCAGCGGCCGGTACTGGTGTGGGAAGTGGGGTCAAGACACTTTCTTGTTCAGGTTTTTTGTGAGAGAAATACCCCGCATGTGTGTCCTGTGGGAAGGGGTGACTGGCGGGCAACAGAGGACATCACGAGTGGGGTCCTTGAGAAGGCGGCACGGGGGAGAATGTGGTGTGGGGGGCGTGGGCTCCACCGATTCAGAAACAGGATGGTGCCGGCTGGGGACAGACGTGGACCCCGAGCTCCCGAGCTGGCGGGCTGCTGCTGGAGGGCTGGGGCCGGGAGTCTTGGGGGACCAGTTTGCACAGGAGAGGCCAGTCATCAGCCGAGAGCAAGGCCGCGAGTAGGTGGAGCTGCTAGAAGTTTGCAAGTGAGCGGGCATCTAGGCAGCGGGACCTCGGAGGCGGTACTGCAGCTCCAAGTGGCCTGTGAGTCAGGGGTGCGAGTCTGTGTCTAAGTTAATGTACAGGACACTTTACTAATACGAATTCAAATGCGTGCCTGTGGAAAATCCGAAGTTCTAGATAACAGGGAAGTAGGCTCCCAGCACCCGCTGTGCATGCATATGCAGGAGAGTTTGTGACGACATCTCCAGGGGATCTGCAGTCTCTTCTCTGGCCAGACCTAGACTCTCTGCCATGTGTCACCTGGGTCCTGGGACCACAGTGTGTCATCAGCAGGTCGCACTGGTGCCCTCTTCCCAGGCGGTCTGTGGGTGACTGTGGGGGGTGTCCCAGTGTGGCCGTGGCAGGGCGCTCCAGAACCCGAAGAGAGTGAGAGTTAGCCAGGTGGGGAGGGGCCCATCTAGGGGCCACACGTCCCCAGGGCCCAGTGCCCCTGGGGGCCGAGGCTCTGTGGTAGGTGGAGTGTGCTTGAGATGGTGACGTGGGTGGTGGGAAGACGGACAGAGATGGACAATGGTTCTGGGACGTGCTCTCTGGGTGGCAGGTGGAGGCAGGTGGGTTTTGCAGCAGGCACCACGAGCACCCCCACACACACACACCCCCCGCTGGCTGCCGAGCCGAGCTGCGAGAGGGAGGAGGCGTGGTTGAGAAGGTCATCGCAGGCACAGAGCTGGGGAGCCCAAATAGGAGGCTGGCGCTGTCATGCAGGGGTCGTGTGTCCCCCGGCTGTGGCCTTTGGGTGTGGAGAGGGGGTGCCAGAGCCAGGGCCCTAGGGCCTCTGGGACTGCAGGAGGAAGCAGGGCTGGAGCCGGGCCTCTGGCTGGGTGGGTGCAAAGCCACGGGAGTCATGAACTTCAGTGAGTAGCACCGTGAGCGCGGGGCCAGTGTTTGTGTTCGAGGTGTGGCGTGGCTGGACAGCCGGGAAGGCAAGCGAGCCACCTTTGGCGTTCTCTGCACTGGAGGCCCTCGAAGGGGGGAGAGGGGCAGGAGAGCATGGAGGCAGACAGGGGGCAGCGCTCCTCCAGGGAGCTGCTGTGGGGGCTCTCGGGGCCCAGGGAGCCCCTTTCTGTGTTCGCCATCGTTGGGGCCGTCCCGGTGCCTGGCGCTTACCCAGGAGTGCTCTCTGGGCCGTCCCCACCTCACTCCTGCACGCTCTGCACTGGCGCTATTTGTCGGAGGAGAAGTGTGTTTCAGTGGTTATGCCTTCTCCCAAGTCCCGGAGAAGGCGGCGCCGTCCACACCTGCCAGCTGGGCTGTGGACCCCCGCCCTTGGCCATGCCCGCCGGGCTGTGCTGTTGGGGCCCCGCTCCACACTCCTTCATCCTGAGACAGTGTCTCCTGTTTCCTTGGCGAATTGCCTCATGCTTTCTGCATCAGGCCTGCAGGTCTGTGTGTATTAACCCATCACATGCTGCGTGCCCGTGCCAGGCTCCCATTGTACAGGTGTCATCAGAGAGGCTGAAATCGCTTTTGTTCAGTCTTTTTCATTATAATTTCTGTCCATTTCATTGTATTTAGGAAATAATTCTTTATCCCAAATCTATATATTTACTTATGTTTTCTGTTGGTGATTTTATTAATTTTACATTGAGATCCACGATCCATTTATCCATTATTTATTTACTTATTTATTGTAGTTCTGTGATACATTTATGTGTGTGTCAGGGTAGGACCCTGCACTCATTTAGCTTTTTTAAAATTATTGTTGTTTGTTTGTTTGTTTAGAGAATGAGCAGTGAGGGGGCAGAGAGAGAGAGAGAATCCCAAGCAGGTTCTGTGCTGTCAGCGCAGAGCCCAACTTAGGGCTCGATGTCATGAACCATGAGATCATGACCTAAGCCAAGATCAAGAGTTAGATGCTTAACCAGCCAAGCCACCCAGATGCCCCTCATTTAGCTTTTTTTTAAAACAAATTTGTTTTTGTTTTTATTTTTATTTATTTATTTTTTTCTGAGAGAGAGAGTGAGCACAAGTGGAGAAGGGGCAGAGAGAGACAAGGAGATACAGAATCCAAAGCAGGATCCAGGGTCTAAGCTGTCGGCACAGAGCCCGATGCAGGGCTCGAACTCCTGAACCATGAGATCATTACCTGAGCCAAAGTCAGACACCCAACTGACTGAGCCGCCCAGGCGCCCCTCCAAAATGTTTTAATTACAGGAGATTATGTTTGCTACAAGCGTTATTCAGGAAAACTTAGCAATTAAGAAATTGCCTATAAGAGAAGAGATTCTGAACAGCATATTAGCATACTGTCCAGTCTAGGAAAAGGGATTTCGTGGTGTCTGAAATCTCCAGGCCAGGTTTTCATTTGAGTCTGCTGTCGGGACTGGGGTCTGTGGCCACAAGGTCCCCACAGGGGAGGAGCCGATTGGAGTGTGTGACCCCATGGCACCAGCACATGGTTGAGCAGAAATGGCCAAGTTCTGATGCAGAGATCCTGGGTTCATGTGGACAATCTCTGCCCCCCTCCACCCCTTCCACCGTTAGGTCTTGGGCAGGTTAACTCGCCTTGGTAGCCCTCACATCCTCATAGTGCATTGGGGACCAAGCGGTTGTTTGCACGTGGTGTCTAGCCAGCACCTAATATGTGTCAGCTCCCAGTTCTGTTTGTACCTAACAGACACTCTGCAGGTGCTTGTCGGCAAGGCTGTTTCCTAGACAGCGATTCTTTGAGAAATTTTGTTCTGAGAACTTTGATTTTGTTTTTTGTTTGTTTGTTTTTTTTTTTTGCTCTATCCTGTGACGTCTCAGATCAAGCTGCCAGTGTCACTTGTTATCCTTCCTGCCAGTTCTTTAAAGAGAAAAGCAAGACATAAGTAAACTTAAAAAAATAAAAATATAAAGGGGCACCTGGGTGGCTCAGCCAGTTAAGGGTCTGACTTTCAATTTCGGCTCAGGTCGTGGTCTCTTGGTTCTTGAGTTCAGGTCCCACGTCGGGCTCTGCGCTGACAGTACAGAGCCTGCCCGGGATTCTCTCTCCCTTCTCTCCCTCCCTCTCTGCCCCTGTCCTCGTGCTCTCACTCTTCCTCTCTCTTTCTCTCAAAAATAAGTAAACTTTAAAAAATAAAATTAAAATAAAAAGAAAAGCAGTACATTAAGGAGTCCGTCCCCCTTTTCCAGAGCAAGAGGTGCCAGCGCTCGCTAGAGTTTGCCCTTGTTCTGGCCGGGCACGGGGACGGGGGTGCGGTGACGCCACAGCTCTGGTGCCACCGTCTGCGCCCGTGGCCGTCACAGGTGGCCGGGCCTCTCCTGGAGGCCTGCTCCCCACTGACGCGAAACTGCTGATGCTTTGTTGGCTCCTGACCTGGGAACTGAGCGCCTCGCCTCTCCCAGCCTGACATCTGCTGACGTGATTGCTTCTGAGATGCCGTGTGGGGCTGGGGGCTGGCTGGCGAAGCATCCGCAGAGGCATGTGGGGGAGAGAGAGGTTACCGGCCCCCACCCCCACCCCGCCTCAGAGAACAGAGGGTGGTGCAACGCCTTTATTTTCTTGGGGAGCAGAAAGGTACAGTTGGGTAGTTAAATTTGAAAGAGAATAGCACGACACAGAAAAAAGAGAGAGGGGCATTTAACAAGAAAACTCGCTGGCGGGGAAGATGAACGTGAACAGGTGCTGGAGGAACGTCTCTGCATATTAGAGCTTAATTAGACCCGAAGGTGAATTCCAGACAGGCCCATTATGGATGAGTTGTTGCAGGGAGGTTCTGGAAATGGTGATTTAGTTTGATTGGATTTGATTCCTACCTCCTGCCGTATCTCCCCCATCGAGAAGCCGCCACCTCTGGGGCCCCAGGACCCACTCTGCTGCCCCTGTGAAGCTTGAGGGCCCTGGAGAGCGGGGCCCAGCCTGGCTGCAGCCCAGACGAGCGGGGGCAGCCACCTGCACGTGGTAGGACAAGTGACTCTTCCCCAGCGCAGCGGGAGGTCATTCCGACTTCAGAGGCAGGCGGAACAGACCAGGTGGTCTGTTGTTCCCGGGGTTGTGCCTTTTGATGGGTGCTAGCAGCGCTGGATAGCTAGCTGGTTACATCTGTTTGGACTGTTTCCTGGGAGAACCGAGGGGCGGGTTCTGGCTGGCTGCCCTCTTATGTCGTGACTGGAAGAAAGGGAGGGAAAGCACGGATCAACAGAGACATATTGCAGACGAGAAACTTTATTTCTAAGCAAAAGGATCTGGGGCAGACGGGATCCCTGGTCTTGCCAGTAGAGTGATAGACTTGGCTCAACTTAGGAACGACTGACGCGTGCGTTGGGGAGACGGTGCCCACTCTGCGGTCCCCGGGCAGGTGCAGGTGTGCGGGGGTAGCCGTGCGAGCCCTGCAGGGGCAGCGCCTCGGCGGACCTGCTTGGCTTCCCTTCGGCTCTGAGAGCTTTGAGAAGTGTAAACTTTTATGGAAGGCCTCATAATTGGAAGTTATGGATATATAATTTATATATGACTCAGAGAATGATTTATGTGATGTTAAGTGATGATTTAGATAGAAAACATGACCCCCTCTCACAGAATCTTTAATGAAAAGTGTTGGTTCTTATGAATTTATTTCTAGAGCTCTGTTTGAACTCAGCATGTTTGACATAAATCAGATATAATTGTCATTTTATGATTAATGAACATATGCTGGCCGTTTTTCCCCATAATTAAACTTTATGTTCTGTGCATCTGACAAAGCAGAACAAGTTTAGACTTTGACAGATTGGTGGCGGGGGTTTTCCACGTCTGCATATTTGTGTGTGCGTGTGCTCATTTGTGCACATATTTATTAATGTACACGGACGAAGCCGGGATTTCAGGTGTGAGGAGGGTCGTTAGGAGCCAGCGTTCAGACCTGAGGTTGGGGAGCCCTCGTGCGGGATGGAGAGATGCAGGTGGACGTGCGGGGCGGCGGGGGCCCTGGGCCCGTGTCGTGCGGGGCGGGGTTGGGGGGCTCGAACATGCTCTTCCAGCGGAGCCGCCCTGTTAAGCAAGACATGGCCTCTCCTTCACAGTGTGGCCACCGTCCCAGAAGACCGCGCGCGGCACACATGTGCACACTCTGCCTCTGTGGTGTTCATAGGCCTCAACAAGAATTATAATAATGGACCAGGGAAGACGGGCGTGTGAAAGGCCAGCCATGTTACCAGTCAGCAAACCTTTGCTCACGCCTCTCGCGTTTGTTTCCTATTTCAGGACATAGACAAGTTCGGCAATGAGATCACCCAGCTGGCCCGGCCCCTGCCCGTGGAGTATCTGATCATAGACGTAAGTGTGCATCGCCCCTGCCTGGGCTGCTGGGTGGGGGCTGCGGGCGGCATGGACACTTGCCCTTCGGCCTGGCCCCAGGACAGGCACCCAGAAAGCGTATGAATCCCTGAGCTCCTGTCATCCCTGAAAGGCTGGGGACTTTAAGGGTTTTTTTCTTCTAGTTGGTTTTTTTAATTCCTTAAAAACAACTTAGGGTTTGCCCTCTTCCTGACGAAAATGCAGCACTGGACCAGCGACCAGGCCAGGCAGCCTCTGGAGAGGAGCCAGCCTGGCGGGCTCTGTGCCAGTGTGTGTGGTGCTGCCCCGGGCACAGCGCCGCTGCCACTGCAGGGCCCACCGTGGGCTCAGTCCCCGGGGGGCGGGACAGCCGTAACGGTCCTCCACTGAAGCAGCTGTGCTCTCCTGGGTGGAGCTCCCGGAGCCAAGAAGGCAGCGGGCTCCTCCCACCGCGCACCCCAGCACCGTCCTAGCCTCCACTCCTTGCTGGAGGTGCGGCCCCGGCCCTCGGCTGCAGAGGGCTCCGGTGCCCGAGTCATCTGTGGCCATCGGCTCTGTCCCAAGGGGTTGGGCAGGGGCTCATTTCCTAACTGCTTCCTGCCGGGATCTCGGGATCTCTTTGGGCTGTTTGGACTCAGGAAGGGCATGTGATTCAGGCTGTAAAATACCACTGCGTTTGGAGCAGCAAGTCCCCATGAGCCAAGCCCGTGGTCGGTGCTCCATTCCAATTGACAGCTCCTGAGAACATATTTATTACCTAGGCCATAAAGGCATCTGTTTGTTAGACTACCTAGGGTGTAATTAAGATGAAAACAGATTGATGGAACATACACTTAGGAAGAGTCGGCGTGATTTAAAGCCAGCTTTCTGAGGTCTCCTCTCCCCACAGCCTCCCCATCCCTTTCCTTTTAGAAAAGAACCGAGTTCTTGCTTAGTGTGCTGTGTCAGCTTGTGTGAGGGAACATTGCACCCCAGGATACCTGAGCCCCCTGATCTTGTCGGGGGAGGTGGGAGCAGGTGTCCAGACCGGAGGGCTGAGCTCCTTGTCGGTTTCCAGTCCCACAGCCTGACCGGCATTGTCTGATGTCCTCAAACCCCATGACCAGGCCTCTTTGTCACAAAAGTGGAGGGTTGGGTCTTGCTACCCAAACTGCCGTGGATGTGCTGGGCAGGTGTCTGGGCGTTGGCTAGAGGACCTGGAGCTGCCGGGGCAGCGGGCACTACCGGGGGTGGGGACGAGATGAGGGACACCCTGCAGCCCTCCCCGGGTGTCAGGGGCGCTCACAAACTGCCTAGGGGACTCAGTTCGGTCACACTCTAGGGGAGGTTAGGAGTCTAACAAAGACCTCTCTCAACTCCACATCTGTGGCCTGGTAGGTGTGCTGCTTTGCCCACCCCCCACTGTCTCTCCCTTCCCCCAGGGGATGCACTGCGCCATCCACACCCCTTGGTCTCTGCGGCGTGGACAGAAGCTGAGACTAATAATTCAGGCTTGCATGTCTGAACCTTGGTGAGTGTAGGCACTCAGGGCTGTCTGTCTTGCAGAGGAACAGAGTAAGGCCTAGCATCTGTCTGCAGCTGACAGAGGCCACGCAGCCAGTACGTGGCACTGGGGCTGGAGTCCACACAGCTGCTTGGCCTCATCAATAAAAGATGAGTGGGCCAGGCGCCAACCTGGCTCAGTCAGTACAGTGCGTGGCTCTTGATCTCAGGATTGGGGGTTTAAGCCTCACGTTGGGTGCTGAGATTACATGAAAATAACATCTTTAAATGGGACATCTGGGTGGCTCAGTCGGTTAAGCGTCCAGTTTTGGCTTCAGGTCACGATCTCAAGGTTTGTGAGTTCGAGCCCTGCATCGGGCTCGCTGCCGTCAGCGCAGAGCCAGCTTCAGATCCTTTGTCCCTCTCTCTCTCTGCTCCTCCCCTGCTTGTGTGCATGCGTTCTCTCTCTCAAAAATAAACACTTAAAAATAAATAAAATCTTCAGTCGGGGCATGTGGGTGACTCACTCAGTTGAACATCCGACTCTGGATTTTGGCTCAGGTCACGGTCTCATGGTTGTGAGATGGAGCCCCACATTGGGCTCAATGAGGAGTGGAGCTTACTTGGGAGAGTCTCTCTCTCTCTCTCTCTCTCTCTCATTTCTTTGCCTCTCCCCTGGTTGCTCTCTGTCTCTGTCTGGCTCTCTCTTTCTTTCCCAAAATAAATGCATAAACTTTAAAAAAAAATTTTTAAATAAAATCTTTAAGACCATCAGGGCTCTGGCCTCAGATGTTGCTGCTGGCCCAGTCCCAGCACAGCCTGGGCTAGCCCCACACAGCCGTTGCCTTTGCAGAAAACAGACCACAACAACACTTCCATTCTCTAGATATAGTTTAGAAGGAACCAGAATAGCTACTCTAAATCTGGACAAGGTGTAATCCGCTGCTGCTGGTGTCAGGTTGCAGGGGAGAAGCTGCGTCAACCAAAATGTGGTTGACGCCTGGCACTGGGGCGCGGGGGGGGGGGGGGGGGGGGGGGGGGTGGCATCTGCTGGGGGAGTGAGGACTGTATTTGTATTGATTATTGCGCATTTACCACCATCCTGGAGTTTCTATCGATTACGTGCTAGATTTAAAGTGCTCTCTGTCATTAGTAAAGCGTGTCTGGTTCCCCTCGTGACTCCAGCCCGGCTGGTGGGAGAGCGGGAGCGCTGTGCACCAGGTCTCAGAGCTGAGCGGCGGCGCCCTGGCTGCCCCGACGCGCCCTAGCTCGGCGCAGCGGTGCCGCGGCCTCTGGAGGGCACTGCGCGGAGAGTTCTCCCGGCCTCGGCCGTGTGCTTCCACAGCTCGCCCTCTGGTTCCTCCGCCGGCCAGCATACAGAAAGTGCCCACAAATGGCACAGTCCTAAAAATGGTCAAAAATGATTATTTGGTTTGCTTCCCAGAGCGCTGAGTGTCAGAGGTTTCACTTAGGGGTGTTGTTAATGGTTAGCCACCGCATCCAGCGTGGAGCAGTCGGACCTCTCCACTGCTTTGAGTGACTTGGAGCTCGGGGGAGGGTGTGCTCAGGGCTGCTTGGAGCACTGAGGACCGCCCTCACCGCTGTTTGCAGCACAAGTGATCATGGGCTTGTGTTTTTTTCACTAGATCACAACAACTTTCCCCAAGGATCCAGTTTATACTTTTTCTATTTCGCAAAATCCATTTCCTATTGAGAACCGGGACGTGCTGGGTGAGACACAGGTAAGCTGTTTGTCTTTAGAAACGTAATTTAAAGTAACTACTGCTTGTTTATCTGGTGTCAGTGTTGTTTTTCCAGAAAGTACCAAGCTTGTATACTCCCTTGATTGATTCTTATGGCAAAACCCAGCTAGGACTTTTTCCGAGACACTGGATCACCACGCCACCGTCTCCAGGGCAGGGTTGACGAATCCCCACAAAGGCAAATTCTCGCCAGGCCCCAGGCCTGTGCATCTGCCAAAAGAGCCATGGTTGCTGACTTCTGTTCTTCTCCCAGATTTATTCATCACTGTGTCCTCTCCCAACAACTTTTGTACCATTTGTTTGTTGACCAGCATCATCTCTTTGTGGAGATGTCTCTTTGCTCTGGCTTCCTGCCCTTGTCACCCTGCTGCGTTTCTCACGCACCGTCCAAACCGTGTGGGCCTCTGGTGGCCCCGGCCACTGGGGCTTTCCAGCACGTCCTGCACAGTGACCCCTGCTCCACGGCGCAGGGGAGGCCGTGCAGAATTGCTAAGGCTGCCTCGTGCTGCCACACGGCTGGTCGGGGACACACGCTTGTTCCTAGGCACATCTGTCTGTGTGGGGGCCCAGGGTGCTTGTAGAGGTGCAGAGCCACTTCGTGGGTGACTGTCTTAAGCCTCCTGTGTTTAGTTTTGCTGAAGGTGTAGCGTCACGTAATCCCTCAGCACGCACACATGGTTACTCTTCCCCCGAGTCCACGGTGCGGCTGCATGGCGAGCACACACTGGCCTTCTCGCCCCACGCTGGGCCCTTCCCACAGCCCACTCCGCCTGGAGCTGTCTTTTTCTAAATCTGTCTCCCAGCTGGGTCAGCTGTATAAACCTGCTCTTATTACACATCCCTCAGTGTGTCACGTGTGTCCCTGTGGCCTGGGTCCCTGTTGGTGGCTATAGAACGAGACGGGGGAGGTGTGTGTCCACACTCTGCATTCGGCTGTGTCCCAGGCGGGGATGGACGGCTCTCTGGGCCTGGGGTGGCCACGACACGCTCCGGTTCACAGTGTCCTTTTATGTCACCACGCTAGGACTTCCACAGTTTGGCCACCTATCTGTCCCAGAATACCTCCTCAGTGTTCCTGGACACCATCTCGGATTTCCATCTCCTGCTGTTTCTGGTCACCAATGAGGTCATGCCTCTGCAGGTACGGGCCCGAGTGCGTGTGCCCACTGAGCACTTGGCTTCTCTGGTCTCCACGTGGGGTTCGGCTCTAAAGAGACGCTGCCTTTCCTCTCGAGCCAGAGCGTGAAGCCGGGCACAGTCCCCCTCATGTCCTGTGGGCAGTGGCTTCTCCTAAGGGGCTTGCTGGTAGGAGGACGGATTTTGGACAGTAAGCATTGGCACTGAAGCTGCCGCATGTGCTGGAGGACAGCGTCCCTTGCTACAACCCCGCAGGCGGCAGGCGGCCTTGAGCTCTGTGTCCTCCAGCATGGAGCATTAGAGATCAATGATTTACAGAATTTCTTTAATTGTAACAGTTTCAGGATCGTAGCCTCTGCTTCTTACTGATTTCTCTCCTCCCAAATCAACGTTGGTTTTATCGCCAAGGCCAGAAGGTTGGCCAGCGTCCAGACCCTGAGTGCACAGCTGCATAGTTGGCATTGTTAAGGCACGCTGTTGGGCAGAAGAGGGCGTGAGTCACGGGCACTGGCTGCTGTCTGAGCAGCGTGTGGGAAGGGGGCAGTGGGCGGTGGTCAGTGGGTCCAGCCAGGAGGCCCTTACCTACTTTGTGCCTTTTTTCTGTCGGAGACCCAAGGAAACACCAGAGGGAGGGGAACGAATTCTTTCTGAGGCACTGACTCAGTACGTTCCCTGCAGGTGACAGAGTAGAGTGGAGCAGCCCCTCCCTCCCCACTGTTCTCCCACATCAGGTGGCCTGTAGCCCTTCTTGTGTCTGATGAGTTTGTCTTGGGTCTGTATTTTGTCCCCAAACTGCCCACTTATGATACTTAATATCAGGCACCCTGAGACTGCCTGTTGGCTTTACCTGCCTTGTTAAAGGCCAGAGAGGAGCCCCTTAGCCCCAGGCCCAGCCCCGCTGTCTGTCCAGTTGGACAGATGGCGAGAGCCTGGGCTCTTCACCAGGGCCTCCTCGCCAGCAGACGTGTACTGTTTGGCAGTCCCCTGTTGGAAAACATTTTTCTGGGGAGCCCCTGAGGACCCCTCCCCCAAAGCTTTTTAATAGATTCTCATTGTATAAACTATTTTAGTTCTCTGCACTTTGACTCTGGAGGCCTAGGATCTAGAGAGCATTTTTACAGACATGGTTGAGAAAGTAGAGAGCCTCCAGGGAGAGCATGAGGGTGGAGGGTGGACCCCACGACCACGGGCGCCTGTCTGTGCCCCCGAGCCCTCAGGGTAAGGAGCGTGAGCTTCAGGGTCCTGGCAGCTGGGCCTGCTGGCCGGCTTATGACCGAGCGGCACGGTAGTGCTATTTGGGAAGAACTTAAGTTTTAGCTCTAAAATGTAGCACTTGTATGTGTAGACCTAGGTGTGTGGCATTATGTTTCCTAGTGACAGCCGTGAGGTTTGTTACACCCTCTGAAGTGTGTCCCGGTGTTTCGCAACATCAAGTTAAGGAGAAGGGGCTTACTAAGCGGGGTGCCCCCTCCGCAGGCAGAGCAGGTTGGAGCCTTCAGTTTCGGGTTCTTGCAGGACAGCATCAGCCTGTTGCTAGAGGCCGTGAGGACCAGAAACGAGGAGCTTGCGCAGACGTGGAAGAAGTCTGAACAGTGGGCCACCATCGAGCAGCTCTGCAGTAAGTGTCCTCCCGTCCCTCAGTCCCCAGGGCCTTGCCCTCGCACTCCCGGCACCAGGCCGCAGGCAGCCCGACGCATAGTCAGCAGAGCTGCTCACCTCCCAGGAGCCGGGCCCAGGGCGCTCTGACAGGTGTCGTGGGCAGTCCCGCAAGCACAGACGTTCTTGCTGCTGTGCCGTGCGTGCCGGGAGGCCATCCAGGTCGTGGGGTTCGGCTCTGCACGCACCCACACGTGCACAGGCTGTGCCAGGAGCAGTCCTAGGAGCAATTCAAAAGCCCTCATTTTAGATCAGCAGAAACCTTACATTCACGTAAGTGCTGAAAGGCCGGAAACCTCTGGGCTCGGGCTTTTCTTTCTCCCTTCTTTCTGCTGCTCCTCTGGCCTCTCTTGATGGATAAAGAGGGAAACACACAGAAGAGAATGTGGGGGTCTGTGTCTCGGAGCCCGAGCCGGCGCGCTGCCCAGGGAGAGCCCTCTGCCTGCGGCGCAGCTGACTCGTCCGGCCAGGCGCTCAGAGTGGCAGCCGCAGTGCAGCCCTTTGCCCCGTGGCTTTGAAAGACCCCGTGATGCTTTCTGGGGACAGCTTGGCAAATACGTGTAAAAGGTGTTCCTACCTTTTTTTCAATGTAGGGGGTAGATATTAGAGGCAAAATTAGTCAAGAAAAACCTCAGAGGGATCTCAGCTTTGAGGGAGGCCGGGTGGAGAGTTCCTCTTGTTCCCTCTTGATGCTAAGATCTCTGGGGGCTTGGGGGTCCGAAGGGTCTAGTCGTGCTGCCTTACTCGTCAGGTTTTCTTTCTATACGACTCTGACAGACCAGTCATGCAGCCGGCTGCACCCCTTGTACTCCTGCCCCGGCGTTCTGGACACTGCAGACCGTCTAGGGCAGAGGACAAGATGTTCCACCAAATTCCCTAAAATGAAGGCCCGCGGGCTCGTGTCCCCAGGAGGGTAGTGGTGTGGTGCCAGCGGGCGGCGCTCAGCCCCTGGTGTAAGTCTCCGGCACCCATGGCCCCCATGCCGGCACTGCTATTTGTTGTTGTGTTTTTTTTTTTTTTAACTTTTATTTATTTCTGAGAGAGAGAGAGAGAAACAGTGTGAACAGGGGAGGGGCAGAGAGAGAGGGAGATGTAGAATCTGAAAGCAGCTCCAGGCTCTGAGCTGTCAGCACAGAGTCCAACGTGGGGCTTGAGCCCACGAACCGTGAGATCATGACCTGAGCCGAAGTCGGACGCCCAACCGACTGAGCCACCCTGGTGCCCCAACTGCTGTTTGAATCCTTCACACAGAAACGTCGATGGCCATGGCTTTAATACCCCAGCACGCTCGCGTCAGCCCGGGAAGGCCGGGGCAGACCGCGCATGGTGGACCAGCACAGCACAGGGGGCAGTCGGGTAACGGGGGCCCCATGTGGGCACTCACACTAATAGAAAGTTGTGTGTCAACCATACTTGAATTAAAAACAAAAAACTGTGAGACATGTCACCAAAAAGGCAGTAATAGCAGTGGTCACCATCATTAGTCATCGGGGACACGCAGAGTGCGGTAACCGAGAGCGTGTTAGCCATCGAGCAGAGCGGCCGAGATGAAAGACTGGCGATGTTCCGTGCTCACCAGCTCGCCCACACTGGTGAGCACCGGAAGGCCGTCTAGCCGTGTTTTGTAGATGGTCCCTTCCTCTGGGATCCAACGGGCCTGCTCCTAGGTTTTCACCTGAGACGGGAAAACACAGGTCCACGCAGAGGCGTGTGCGAGCATATTGATGGCAGCTCTGTGTATAATGGCCCTAAAGCGTCAACGACCCAGAGGTCCATCGGGGGGAGGTGGGCAGCCAACACCGCTGTTCTCACAAAGGACCCACACGCGGCAGTAGGAAGGAGGGTGGCGGTGGGGTAGAGCGGTCGGGGGGCACGGCTCCGGGTTCTGCGGACAACAGTGTCGGCTCTGTGTGCGGGCAGGCAGTCCGGGCTCCCTGGCCGTCCCTGCCTGTAGTGGTTTCTTTGAGAGCCCCCGTCTGCTCCGGGGACAGCACAAGAGAGCGCTCGGGCCGGTGGGGCGTCCTCCCCTTGCCCCACCCACAGCCGATGAACATGCCCTTCTCCACCCCCCCCCCAGGCACAGTCGGAGTGCAGCTTCCAGGCCTGCACGAGTACGGGGCCGTGGGCGGCTCCACGCACGCCGCCGCCGCCGCCATGTGGGCCTGTCAGCACTGCACCTTCATGAACCAGCCGGGCACCGGCCACTGCGAGATGTGCAGCCTCCCTAGGACCTAGGCCCCCGGCCCTGCTGGCAGGACTCAGCCCCCCGCAGCCCTCTCTGAAGCCGGGATCATTGCAACCGTCGCCCCGCGCTGGGCAGCCCTCAAGGGGCTTCTCAGCACCAGGCTTCCGCGCAGGGAGAGCCAGCCTGGTGCTCTGCGGGCTGACAGCAGCCTCCTCGCGGAGCGGCTCGGTGATCCCCCGGGCACCCCGCACCGGCCTCCAAGGCGGTGGAAGGCCCTGGGCGCCTCGGCATCGTTGCCTGGGGCTGGGAGGGGCGCGGAGGCCGCACTGCCGCCATCCAGCTTTCTCTTCCCCTCCCTTTCGATGCTTTTTGTTCTTGCCCCTCCCGTGGCTCCGGTGGGAGTGTTTGGCGGCCGTCGTACCTGTTGCTCCGGGCAGACCCTGCCCGGGAGGCCGCTTCGCCCCCTGCCAGTAGCTGTTGTCTGGCGGAGACGTGAGCGGCACCGGGGTCACCGGCCTGCTGTCTGCTTGATCCGCGGCCTGGTTTGCTGCCCACCCTTCGTGCTCTCACCAGACATCCAGGTGGGATTTTTAAAGTCTGCGTTGGTTGTAATAACAGTTATCAGTAATTTCTGCCCAGAAGATTTTTATTTATTTCTTTTTAAGATAAAAACAACGTAAAAGGGGAGTGAGAGAGACTAGTTTCCACTTCCTGCCCTCCCGTGCTGAGTCCCTGGGAGTGGGCACCGAGTGGGCACAGGGTGGGCGAGGGTGGACAGAGACCCACAGTCGGTTCTTGGAAGTAAACCTCAGTGCCTGAGACTTTCCTGCCGCCACAGCTGCAGACTCGGTGGCCCAGCAGGAGGGCGGCGGTGGCTCCTGCCAGCCATCACCCCCACCGCGGAGGCC
Organism: Hyaena hyaena; assembly: GCF_003009895.1. Lineage (NCBI taxonomy): Eukaryota > Metazoa > Chordata > Mammalia > Carnivora > Hyaenidae > Hyaena > Hyaena hyaena. Next base: position 5,349,804 of record NW_024080653.1, on the reverse strand, counting down.
TCGGGCCAGGCCTGCGTGGGGCGAGCTGGGCCGTCCGGGACCAGAAGCTCTGGCCCCTTTGCCCTGGACGCCGTTTCCTCCTGCTGCCCTGCCCGCCCCCGGCCGCCTGCAGTGGGAGAGTAGGGGCTTGGCCTGTAGCAAGAGCGCTGAGACTGCCATGGGGGTCCCCGGACAGGGGTCGAGGAGGGCAGACCTTGCATGTGCTCTGGGGTCCCTGGGGACTTGTGCGCGGTACCCCGATGCCTCTTTGCCTTAACGAGGGCCACGTCTCTTAGCTGCATGACGCCCACGTGAGAGGCCGGCCTAGACACGGACTGTGCTGAGAGCTTCACGTCTCTGCCCTGGGGTGGGAGGCGGGCCTGTGTGACCTTCCCTTACCTGTTCTCTGCGTGTTGGCTTCTTTTGTGGTGAGGGCTGTGCCTGGCACCTCGAAGTCCACCTGGTGTGGGGCACACAAGACTTGTCTGCTCTCCAGGCCAGGGGTCAGTCGGGTGGGTCTGGCCTCAGCAGGGCCATCAGTTGGGGGCAGGATGCGCGTGGCAGGAGAGGTGCAGAGCGGCCCGCCTGAAGCAGAGTCCCCGCCAGCGTGGCCCCATGTCGTCAGGCCCCTGTGATCCAGTGTGAGGCTGCGGAGGACCCCGTGCTCAGCCTGTGTGTCCCCCTGCGGCCCCCCCACCGGCTCTCCTGGTGCCGCCTTCACCCACCTGCTCCTTTCCGTCTCCCTTCAGCCAAGTCTCCTCACTCTGGTGTTCTGGCAGACGCGGAACACGGTTCCTTCCGTCTCTTAGCTGAAGGAAAAGCGTTGGAATTTCTCTGCTTCTGGTTCCTAGTCACTCTTTGTTCAGTAACGCACTTTATTTTATTGTCCAAATAAGACAGGCTCAGAGCTCAGCATGAGGGTGTGGGGGGCATGGCCTTGGCCACGGGCATGCAGCCACCTCTTCTTGCCCGGGGCAGGGTCCCCCAGCCCCACCCGCATCCTCCTTGCCTTTGTGTGGACACACCCTCTTGTCACCAGGCAAGGGGTGACAGCGTGCTCGCCTGTCCAGGCGCACGCAGCTGGCTGCCCCGACCGCCTCTGACCAGTCTGCTCCTGGTGCTCGCGCTCAGCTCCGCTTGGGGCTCGCAGGGGTGCGTCAGTGGGTTTGCGTTAGCGTTACCTGGATTCCCGCCCCGCCGGGAAACTAATAAAACACCTGAAGCGACCGTCAGACTCCCTGTTTGTCTTTCAGGGCCCTGAGCCCCCTTCCTGCGCGCCGAGCTTCTGTCCGCAGGTTGTGCCCAAGTCCTCTTCCTGTCATGTGACTTCACTTTTCTCTGCACATCGCTGTCCTCATGTGGGGCCCTCTTCCCTGCCCGGTCCCTTGGCACTGACTTCCGGCGTGTCATCCAGTGGAGGAGAGCGGCAGCGGGGGAAGGGTGCTGCCTGGAGGCCGCTCCACTGCACAGGCATGGGGGTGCCAAGCCTGGAGGTGACACGCTGCCTGTCCTGAGTTGTCACATGACCGCCAGGAGGCATTCTCTCTCGGGGTCCAGGTGCCCACCTTCACACACGCCTTTCCGCATCACCCAGTCCTTGGGTCACGTGACTCACAGCCCCCTGGCCCAGCCGGTGCCTCCAGGCCTGATGCTCCAGCAGCGGGGAGGTCACATTCCGGCCACAGCGCCCCTGGGTGCGCCTCAGACCGCTGGACTTGCTGGATCTGAGGGGAGCCACCCCCCTCAGGAAACCAAGCAGAAGGGATGTGCTGCCTATGAGGAGGGCTCAGCAGGGCCTGCCGCTGCCCTGCGCACAACAGGGCTTCTCCCCGCGGGCTGCCGGCGTCATTGGACCTTAGGAAGATGACACTGCCCCCCGATTCGGCATCGAGAGCAGTGACAGAGCGCACACCTTGCACACCCACGTGAGGGGCTGCCAGCCTTTAGCCTGGTTCGTGTCTTTGAACCAGGGGTCAGCACCCAGGGCGCCCCTCTGTGTTTAGATAGGGCGTTGCTCATAAATCCTCCCATCACAGTGAGGGCTTCCCCGGCGTGGGGCCAGGAGCCTGCCAGGCCCCCTGAGCAGAGGGAGAGGGACGGAGGAGTGACCCGACCCAAGGGCACCTGGGTTGTCCTGGCCAGCCAAGGGCTAAACCTGGGGGGTGAGGCCTGCCCAGCTCAACCCACCTTCTAGATCCACTTCTGCACGAGTTCTCTAGGATGGCCCCTCGGTGTCGGGGAGCAGCCTGGGAGGCCTGGGGGGGGAGGGGAGTAACTGTGAGCGGGCACTTCAGGAGGGCTGGTGGTCAGACTGCCGGAGGGGACTTGGGTACCCTGCTTGCCCCCGCTTCCCAATTACAAGGGCCTATGAGGCATCCGGTAGCTCAGTCCACCTTTGGCTCAGGCCATGATCTCGAGGCTCATGAGTTCCAGCCCTGCATCAGGCTCTCCGCTGTCAGCGTGGAACCTGCTTTGGATGCTCTGTCCCCCACCCCAGCCGGCCCACTTGCCGTCTCTCTCAGAAATAACTAAACATTTAAAAAAAGAATGAGCAATGATGAAGTCCTAGTGGGAGCCGGTCTCTCCTCTCTGGTCCCAGCATCCAGGGCAGTGTTTCCAGCCCAGACTTCACTGTGGAGCAAAAACAGACTGTAAGGGGCACATTCAACCAGCATCCAGAAATCATGGAGCAGTGGCAGTCCAGTGCCCGGGGAGTTGTGCGCCCACCTCAGCAAGGCTGATTAGACCTGCTACCAGTTGTGCATTTTGGCAGACGCCACAGCCTCGGTCATGTCGGTTTAACTTCCAAGCCCAGGGAGCAGCTGGCAGCTGGCCCCTTCAACATACTGTGCGTGGCCACACCCCTCAGACGCCTCTCTCACTTCTGGGTGTCTGGCCTTGGAGACTCTTCCACTGGCAAGGAGTGGCATGTACTTGACCTCCCGTCTGCAGGCTCCTTTCAGGGACTCCCCGGATCTCCTGATTCCATCCAGAGAGCAGCTCCTGGCTCTATTCTGGTGAGCACCTCCAAAGGCCCAGGGAATACGAAGAGGGGCAGCCAGGGTGGTGGGGACAGGTGTCTCACCCCCGGCTTCACCTCACCCCCAGACCGATTTCTGGTTAGCCATACCCTCTTCTTCAAGATTCCTTGCCCCCATTGTCCAGTCTAACACACCCCCTGAACAGCCTGTGGCTCAAAGCCTGGCGGCGGGGTGGGCTCAGACGGAGGTGACTCCTCCCCGGGCCTGGAACGCCTGGGCTGCAGGAGCCCTGGACTCCTCTGTGGAGCCCAACCGCTCCCCGAAACCCCACAAGATCGTTTTAGGGGCGGACCGCTGGCCCTGGCGGCGCTCCGTGTCCCGCCCCGGCCTGGGGAAGCCCGAGTGCGAGCGGAGTCCTGGCGCCAGCGCGGCTCCGCGCGACTGCGGTCCCTGCCAGCGAGCGGCCCGAGGCCCCGCCCGGCGTGGGAGGTGCCGCGGGGTCCCCTCCGCGAGGGCGCCTGGGGCCGCGCGGCGGACGGGCGGGGTTCTCGAGGGCAGGCCCCGGGGTTTCCCGCGTTTGGCTTTAAACACGCGGGCCCCTTGCCAAACCCCTGCGGTCCACCGGCTTCCTCGCGGGGGCGTGGCCTTCCAGCCTGCCCCCCCCCGCCCCCGGCGCGGAGCCGCCCCCGCGCCCCGCCCCCGCCCGGACCGCTTTACGGCGGAGGTCGCGCCTCCACGTGGGCGGCCGTAAAGCGCCACGCGCCCCCGAGCCTCCGCTGGCACCATGGCCGGCTTCGCCCCGCGGGTCGAGTACTTGGCGGGCTTCCGCTGCCCGCTCGGGGGCCTGGCGGCGGGCAAGCCCCGCGTGCTGTGCCACGGGGCCGAGATCTTCGTGTCCACCGGGAGCGAGCTTGTCTACGTGTACGGCCAAGAGGGGAGGCTGCTGACCGTGAGCACCGGGAGGGGGCCTCGGGCCCGGGGGGGGGGGCAGGGGGGCGGGGCGAGGGGACAGGGTGTAAAGGGTGAGGAGGCTTGGACGCGGGGAGTCCTGGCTCTCTGGGAGGGGCCCGTGCCGTTGAGGAGCTTAAGGACTGGTAGCTGCCCCCCGCCTCCCCGGGATCCTTCCCGCGGCCGGCCTGACGCTGCCTTCTCCCCGATGCCCAGGCTGTGTACAGGTTCCCCGGTCGGGTGTGGCGCCTGGAGCTCTCGGCCCCCCGCAGGGTGCTCTACGTCCTGTGCGCCCAGAAAGGCGTCTACTGCGTGTCCTTGGACCAGGCGAGCAGGTGAAGAGCGGCGCTGGGCAGCACTCGTGGCGGAGGCCGGCACGGCCTCAGGTGGACTCTGGTTGTGTGTGACGGTGGCCTCCCTACTCTGTTCAAACACGCTTCTGGGCCTGCTGTGACCTGCGCCTTCTGCTTGCCCGCGGATCAGGTTCAGAGCGAGCACCCACCAGCCCTCATGTGCAGGGCTGGAGGGCCCAGGGTGCTCCCGACCCCCTGCACACACCGTCTCTAGCAGGCTCCTGCTGGAGGCGGATCCTTACTGAGGTCCGGGCTGCAGAGTGTGCAGCCTGGGGTAGGATCCTGGCCCCTCTGGTGTGACACACCTTTTAGGTGGGTCTCTGTGGTTAGCAGTCACACCCAAAGCACCCTGACCCCTGCGTCAGTAGTGGGGGGGGGGGGACCGATGTCGATGTTGAGGAGTTAGGCCCCTCCCAGGTACCAGTGCAGAGCCTGGACACAGGCATCTTCTGGTTGCTGGTTTAGGACTTGCGAAGGTGGGGGCCACGATTCAGAGACTAGGCCCTGGGGGCCCTTGCGGTTCTGCGCTGATGAGCATTTTCTTTTGGCATCCCGTTTCTGGAAGCTTGGATGCATGCATCCCGCCACGTGTGTCCCTGGGTGAATGGTCAGAACAGGCCTCCGGCAGGTGGGAGGTAGTGTCACAGCCCAGCTGCTCCCTGGTGGGCCTTTTGCACGCTGCTGACGGGCTGTGACAGCCACCAAGGTCACTCCATGCAGAGACTCTGTGCCCTGTGTGCTCACTGGGGTTTGTTGGGAAGAGCCTGTGAGCGTTCTCACTGACAGTTCCCTGGTTCTTGAAGGTCTGTGAGCCAAGGAGACGCGGACGACAGGGACAAGAACGACGACAGTGAGGGCAGTGAGGAGGGTGAGCCCCCTTGCCCTGTGATCCCTGTGGACCCAGACGCCTGCATCCTCCCCGATGCCACACTGTGTGCTTTCACTGTGCTCGATGACATGCTTGTCACCCTGGCGCAGGGTCCTGCCCAGTGGAAGGTACAGCTGTTCGGGTGTCCCTGTCCAGGGGAGGACGCCAGACCCCCAGGCCAGATCGGCGAGGTGGAGTTGTCCACCTGCAGCCCTCTGGCTGGGAGCCTTGGGGAGCCCGCAGCCCCCCACCTCCTCCCAGTGCTGTGCTACGCGTCACCACCAGGCTGCCGCGGGCCGCACGGCCGGACACCGGGCTCTGGGGGCTTCACGCTGGAACGGGCTCTCTTTGGGCTGCTCTTTGGAGTTGATGCCTCCCTCCTGGAATCACCTGCGATCCTCTGTGGTCTGCCTGATGGCCAGCTCTGCTGTGTGGTCTTGAAGACTCTGGTCACCTCCAGGTTGGCCCCTGGTGACCCGAAGTCCCTTGTCAAGATCCTCCATCACCTGGAGGAACCCGTTGTTTTCATCGGAGCCTTGAGGACGGAGTCACTGGCCGAGGACATGGAGGACACACACCCTGACTGCCTAGTGGCGCTTGGTCACCGCGGCCGGGTGCTGGCCGTCAAGGCCAGCTGGGATGAGGCCGGGGACCTGGCACCAGAGCTGCGGGAGTACCGGCTCCCAGGGCCTGTGCTGTGTGCGGCTTGCGGCAGAGGCGGCCGTGTGTACCACAGCACCCCCTCGGGCCTCTGTGTCGTGGACCTGGCTTGGGGAGGTGCCCCCCAGGACTCCGTGCAGCCCGACGGGGGCCCGGGGAGCCTGCCCTCGCTGCTGTGTCCAGCCGGCTTAGGCGTGTGCGCCGTCGTCACGCTCTCGGTGTTGTCCGAGGCGCCTGAAGGTACGAGCAGCTGCTTAAACCTGGAAAACCAAAGCCTGCCGTGGTGGGGGTGGAATTTTCCATGTGGCTGTCCTCTCCACTGCCACCCGGCCCGTTCTCCCATCTCAGTCCCTTAGAACCTTTCATAAACCTGACAGGCAGGGGTTTCCCCGCCTGGGGTAGCCTGGGGGTCGACGCTTGTTTTCCTTCGGGTCACGGGGTGCCTGATCATGTGTGGCCTGTGTGGGCAGCGGCGGCCGCTGGCCGCTCTCCCTGAGAGGGGTCTGCACCTGCGTGACCCAGGGCGGGAGCATCTCCCTGTGACAGGCCTCATGTGGTACGTGGTCCAGGGAGAGGTACACGGTGTGTTTTGAAGGCGGGAAGATGCCTACCCCACTTCCCGGGTGGCCTGCTGACGAGCCCGTTCTGCCCCGGCGCGGGCATCGCCCCGGAGCTCTGGCTCTGTTTTCCCCAGATGGAGTGCGGAGGGTTTCTGCCGTGTTCACCCAGCACTGTGGTTAGCAAAGCGGGCCCCCCAGCCCCAGCACACACTCTCGTTAAGAGGGCCCATGAGGCCTGCACACACGGTACTCCTCCGCGGCTGCACCGCAGGGAAAGAGCGCCGTGTGGACGGCAGCGCCCGGCAGCGGCTCGGCCTGTGCGTGCTCCGGGCCTCGCGTTCTGCCTGCGGCCCTGGGCCTGGGGGACTAGCAGACAGTCACGGGAGGTGGAGCCTGTCTCCTGGAGGCTCCCCCGGAGCCCAGGGACGGGGTAGGGCAGGGAACATGCTAGAGAGGTAGCAGGCTTCTGGGAAGGCCCCGGTGAGTGCAGAGCGAGAACGCGGGGCTTGCGCGGCACCCTTCCGTCTGGAGGCAGCTCTGCCCCGGAGGGCCCGGCGAGGGTGGAGCTGCGCCTGGTTGACTCGGCGGTCCACACGCCATGTGCATAAGGTGGATGTGGGCAGCACCTCTGCCCGCCCCCCGCGGCCCACGTCCAGGGCTCTTCCGTCATCCTGTGTCTCTTCGGGGCCGTCGCCAGGACCTTCTCTCTCACCCGGGTCCAGCTTCTGACCGCATTTGTCCGGTGCCTCCAGCAGCCTGCCCCTCCTCGCCTGTTGACCAGGCCCCATGGGTGTCCATCCTCAGGTGGCACCAGGCTCCTGGCCCTGTCTGCCCGGGGCCGCCTGATGACCTGCAGCCTGGACCTGAGCTCTGAGGCGTCCTGCCCCACCCGAGTGACAGTGGCAAATACTGGCCAGAAAATTAAGGAGTTACTCTCTGGAATTGGTACCGTCTCTGAGAGGTGAGTGGCTGGGCTGCCTGGCTCGGGCGGAGGCCAGTGCTGTGTCTTCGAGGCGTTGGTATCCTTGGGGGGACGACGTCCTGGGTGGCGGTGTTGGTCCAGGCCAGGCCGGTTACTTTGCCTATGGCCCCAGTGAGAGCCCCAGACGCTGCGTTGAGTGGGCACCTCAGAAGATGGAAGGGACGTCCCCCATGTCCCGGGCCCTGCGCGCACCTCTTCCCTGCCAGCAGGGAGACTGTCCATGCCCACTCAGCTCCCCAGGGCACCCTTCTCCTCGGAGGTCTCTGCCCCCCGTCTCCACAAAGGTCCCAGCAGCTTCTTCCTCTGACCCATTCCGAGAGGAAGTGGGCGCCCCTCAGCCCTTGCCTGCCTTTCTGTGTGGTCCTGGGTGACGGTCTGTAGGCTCCGGGTCCCTCTTGTTTAAGGCCATTTCCGTAGTGCCTGCTGCCCCCTGGGCTGTCCCAGTGCTGCTGTCACGGTCCCAGCTCAAGACGCGGCCTGGGACGCGGCAGGGAGGCCAGCCCTGCCGTGGCACCGCCTGGCCCGTGTGGCCTGACGAGGTTGGCCGTGGCCGTGAGCCTGGTGGACTAGGCCAGGCCGGCCGAGTGGGGGTGTCACCAGCTGCACCTCTGTCCCCTGGGGCCCTGCTGCCTGAGAGGAGGGCTTTGGGCAGACAGCTGCGGGCACCTTCAAAAGGGCCCCGCAAGGGCGCGACCAGAGAGCTGCTTCCTGAGGCAGGGGCTTCTCCTCACTTGGCGTACGTCCCGGAGCAAGGTTCTGGTCTCTTCCAAGCCTGGGAGGAGGGGCCACGCTTCTGTGCCCATCCCTGAGGCGCTGTGTTCGTCCTTTCCAGAGTGTCTTCCCTGAAGAAGGCAGTTGACCAGCGCAACAAGGCCCTCGTGTGCCTCAATGAGGCCATGAACGTGAGCTGCGTGCTGCTGGCGAGCCGGGAGGGCCCCAGGCCCATCTCGTGCACCACCACCACTGCCTGGAGCCGCGTGCAGCTGCGGGACGTGCTGATGGCCACCTGCCGGGTGCAGAATGGCAGTGGCTTCAGTCTGGGGCAGGGTTGGACTTGGTGCGTGCAGGTGCTCACCAGCCCCCGAGCCTCAGACCCGGACCCGGCTGGCTCGGCCACCACCTACACCATCCCTGTGGATCAGCTGGGCCCCGGTGACCAGCGGGAAGTGACGCTGCCCCTGGGTCCCAGTGACGACGGCACGCTGGACCTGCCTGTGACGGTGGTCTGTGCGCTGCACTACAGCCTCAGGGAGGTCGTGGGCGGAGCCCTCGCCCCCACGGACTTGTCTGAGGACGCCTCGTTGGACGGGTGCCCGCCCGACATGCTGCCCGAGCAGGAGGGCATCTGCCTGCCCCTGAGCGAGCACACGGTGGACATGCTGCAGTGCCTGCGCTTCCCTGGCCTGGCCACGCCCCCCACACAGGCGCCCAGCCTGCTTGGCCCCGCTGGCGACCCCGTGGACACCTTCCTGGGAACTCGCCTGGGGCCGCGCGGCGAGCCGGCAGGACCCACCTCACTGCGGGCCAAGTTCCTGCCCCCGTCGGTGGCCACCATCAAGGTGTCGGCAGCGCTTCTGAGGGCCGCCCTGGGGGACGGTCAGCCAGGTTGGTGTTGCTCGTGGCCTGGCTCCGGCCTCTGGGCGCGGGGCTCCTCCCTCTCCCGGGACGCGCGCCAGCTCCCTGCGGTGCCTCTCTCCACCAGGCGTGTCCCTGGGCTGTGCTGCCCTGCAGTGGCTGCTTGCAGAGAACAGCGCCCTGGATGTCGTGAGGGCCCGACTTCTGTCCTTCGTCCAGGGGGTGGCCCCTGATGGCACCGACCTCCACCTTGTCATCCGAGAGGCAAGCCAGGGGTCAGCTCTCCGGGGAAGTAGTGTTGATGGCGGTAGTTTCAGCGCGGAGTCCGCGGGCCCGCAGCACCTCCAGGCCGCTTGCGAGATGTCAGGGTCTTGGCCCCATGCCTTCCAGAGGTTTCTGACATGCACCACCTGACACGCACTTGTGCTGGAACAGCCTTCGCAGGCCCGTGGCAGTGTGGCCCTCGCGTTTCCGGCCACGTGGGCGCTGGCCTGCACACTGCTGGAATTCACGGCCAGGTGCCCAGCATGTTTGGCAATAGCTTGTACCCCAGGAGTGGCACCCACTGACCCGAGTCCCTGAACCCCTAATCCCCCGCCCTACGGGGCCGCAGAGAGGCTGGAACGATGAGTGCTCTTCTATCCGCACCCGCTCGCACACACCTGCCCTTCCGAGGTGCTCCTGGCGGGAGGCTTGGGGTCACGTCCAGCAGACTCTTAAAACCCAGGGTTGGAGGCTCACAGAGTGGCCCAGGTTGTCAGGACACCTGTCCCCAAGGTGGCGGGCCGCCCACTGCACAGCCTTTCAGACCAGCACGCCTGGGTTGAGGCCTCCCTGGGCCGGTTCTGGGCCCTGAGGGCGGCTCCCCAGGTGGCAGAAGGGCCGGGCACGCAGCCCAGTGAGCACCCTTAGCCCCAGCACGTCCCCCAGGCTGCAGCGGGAACAGCTGCCAAGGGCAGTGGCTCTGCCCCCCGGGCGTTGGGGCCTGGGTGGGGGGCGAGCCTGCACGTCCTGGCTCTTGGCCCGCCTGTGCCAGGGTTTCATCCTGGGCTCAGTGTGCCTAGAGCTTCCTGGGGGGCACCTGGCTGCCTTTGGGCACCCAGTCCGCTCCCAGTTTCCCATCTGAAACCCTGGCCCCGCCTGCTGTGGGACGCGGGCTGTCCTTGGCGGAGTGGGGACAGAGCCGCTGCCCTGCAGGCTCCAAGGGAGCGGGAGGCTTGCTAGACGGCCCTTCCCTACAAGCTGCGGCTGCCCTGGTCCGGGGCGGCCCGACGGCTCTCAGGCACAAGTTGGCAGGTGGGGAGACCCAGGCCCGGGATCCCTTCTGCACCTCGTTCTGCCCCGGGGTGCAGGGGGCCGCCCAGACGAGGGGGTAGAGGCCCCTCTCGGGAGCTGCTCTCGGGGCGGGGCAGAGCTGTGCGCGGGCAGCGAGGCTCCTCCTGTGTTGCAGGTAACGGTGACGCACCTGAGCGCAGCAGGGCCCCTGCAGGCCGTGGAGATCCAAGTGGAGAGCCCCTCCCTGGCCACCCTGTGCCAGGCGCACCATGCTGTCGTCGGACGTCTGCAGGTGTGTGGCCCGCCCAGGGAGCGGGACTGTGGCGGACCGCGGCTGCCTGCGTGGGGTTGCGGGACGATCCTCCCTCTGCTTGCGCGCGCGTGTCGTACAGGGGGGCTGCGGGGCAGGTAGGGCAGCTTCGCTGATGACCCTTCGGTAACACCGCCGTCCCGTGTGCCGGCGGCCCTCCAGTGCCCGTGAACCCGGTGGGCGCTGCGTCAAAGGAAGATGGTCCGTGTGCTGCCCGTCGTGCTCACGTGCGGGCCCCTGCACTTGCCTGGCTGTGCCGAGCGGCCGTGCCCTGGGGCGAGATGCCCCAGCCGTGCGGCCCGGGACAAGGCGTCCGCACTCTGAGCCTCCACGTCTCTGCCAAGAAACCAGGAGTAGAGGCCAACCTGTCACGTGCCTCTGGGGCCCGTCTCACCGCCGGCATGCGGGGAAGCCATCAGCTGTCCTTGGGTTCCAAGTGGCATCTGTCATCTGGTGCCCTCGGCGGGACAGAGCCCTGGCTCCGAGGTTGGCTGGCCCATCTCCTCCCACCTGTCTGAACAGGGCCCTGGCGCTCCCAGCGGCTGCTGGGACAGCTCTTCAGGGCGGCCCTGGCGACGGCCCCACCTGGGAGTGTACAGTGCACATTCCAGGCCCCACCCCAGCCCTGGGAATCGGAGAATCCGAGGTCTCGGCGGGTGGGCTTTGACCAGGCCCTGAGTGGTGCACCCTGGGCAGCCAGGAGCCTGTGACGCCAGCGCACCCCCCACGCAGCACTGCTGGGCCCACCGTGGCACAGGCGGCTCAGGGATCTAGTCCTGAGGGCTTCGAGCTGTCCGAGGGGTCTCTGCCCGCCGGGGACACCAGCCCCGAGCTCGGCTCTCGCTCTCTCTGCCCAGAGAGGAGCCTCATCGACTGTCCTGGAGGCGGATGCTTAACGTGGCGCTAGGGAAGGAGCATGCTGACCCGGCCACTGGCTGGAGGGGACACTCGGGTCCCGGTGCTGTTGTGACAACCACATCCTGGGCCCGGACAGCAGGAATTGAGTGCTGGGAGCTGAGGCCCCTCCCTGGCGCACAGACAGCCGTGTTCTCTCGTCTTTCCGCCGTGGTCTTCTGTGCACATCTGCATGCTTCTCACACGGATGCCACTCGCTGTGGTTTAGGGCCCACGTACATGACCTCCTCTTACCTTGTTCATTCACGAAGACGCAGCTCCGAGTACAGTCATGTACTCTGCTGAGCTGCGCGGGGCGGGACTTCCACGTATGAATTGGGGGGCAGGGTGAGGCTCCTAACGGGGAGCTGCAGACGCCCCCTTGACAGGAAGCTTCAGGCAGACTGCAGACCACAGTCCGTCCCGTCAGCCGACACTGGTCCCCATGATGGGTGCTCGCGGGTGAGAACCCGCATGTGACCTGCTGTGCGGCAGGGCCTCGCCGCCCCCGCAGCCTGTCCCGGGGGTTTGGATCTGAGCTCCCAGGAGCTGCCTGGGTTTCCCCAGAAAGCAGGACAAGAAACGGCCCCAGCGTGAGCAATTCCAGGTGGACGTGCGGGCGGGCAGGTTGGGTGGCCCCCGTGAGAGCAGCGGGCGCCACGCCTGACGCTGGGGACGAGAGACGAGCGGGCAGGAGGCGGCCCCGAGGACAAGGGAGGTGGGCAGCAGGGGGCAGGAAGCGAGGAGAACGTTCCAAGTAGAGTTGGGGCCGGAGTGGAAGGTGCAGAGGGGCCCTCGGAGGGGACGAGGCAGGAGGTGGAGGACGGGAGCCCCGGGCACCCCTGCAGGCGGGGGGCGGGAAGGGTCCTCTCCAGCCGCCTGCCCGTGTCCCCCCCCAGAGGATGGTTGTGAAGCACGCCGCCCAGAGCTCCAGGCCACCCGACCTCCGTGTCCAGTGTCTCCACCAGATCCAGCTCAACCACGAGGTGAGGCCCCCCAGCCTGGCCAGCGAGGGCAGGGGACCCCCACAGGCCTCAGGTGTCCCCAGCACGCGGGCCTGCCCAGAGCTCACAGCGGAGGCTCGGGACGGGGGCAGAGCCGGTGTCGTTACATCTGTCTCCCTCCCTGAGTCCAGCCAGCCCCTCCTGCCACCTGGGGAGTGGGGATGGCTCCTCCCAAGAAGGATTTGTGCGTGACGGCTTCCTGCAGAGGGGCCCAGGCCGCGCCCAGCAGGGAGGTGGGGGTCTGAGTGCCGCCCGCCCCTGCAGATGCTGCTGCGGGAGGTGCAGACCCTGCGGGACCGGCTGAGCACAGACGACGAGGCCAGCTCGCGCGCCACCGGGGAGCGGCTCCTGCAGGTGTACCGGCAGCTGCGCAGCCCCAGCCTCCTCCTGGTGTGACGCCCCTCCAGGTGGGCCCGCCCCTCCCACAATGGGTGCCTCCCGTCCTTGGTGGAGAAAGGGCCCCTTCCGGCCCCTGACCCCGGCTGTAGATACAGTGGGGGGGGGGGGGCGGGGGGTTGCAGACGGGTTTGGCTGCTGTACGGAACGCAGGGCACCCAGCTGCTGGGCGGGGGTGTGCTTGGAGGAGGTGGGGTGCGAAGTGCATCGTTTCCGGGCACCCAGATGGTGTCCGCCCGCCAGGCCCTGGGCCCTGCTCTTGCTCCCCGCCCGAGACGCTGCACGTGGCTCCTCTCCCTCCAGCAGCTGCCCGACGGCCCCACCGCACCTGGTGGTGCTGGGGGTCTCTGCCCTGGAGCGCTGGAGCTCGATCGGCAACGTCCCCTGCACCCGGAAACAGGCTCTAGACCCCAGAACAGCAGCATCGGCACGTGGCCCGCTTGGGCCCCGGAGAAAGTTCCTGGGGGTGTGCCGCCGGCTCACCCACGCGGACGCTTTCCTCCCTCTGTGGGCCCCTCCGCCCTGCTGCTTCCCGGCTGCCGGCTCGGCTGGGGCTGGGGCACCCCCACCCCCCGCAGCTGCTCCCAGCTGAGGCCACACTCAGCCCGAGCACTGTGCATTGTTCCCAGGGTCCGTCGGGGTGGGCTGCGGCCCCCCAGCTGCCTCCCTCGGCCTGGGCAGTGGCCCGGCTTGACTCCCCTTCTGGTGCTGACACGTGTGGCAGCTGGGGAGGGCGACTTTCCCTCCGACTGTGACATGGTGCTCTTCTGTGCGTCTGGGGTCTGCGAGGCACCCCTCCCGCAAGACCAGTGCACTCTGTCTCGCTGCCTCGGCTTCAGCTGTGTTTTATTTCCGCTTCCCCTCGCCCTCAGTTGGGTGGCAGCTTTGACCGGGACTTCTGGGCCTCCCCCAGGTGTGCTTGGGTGAACCCCGCGGTGGCCTCTCCGTGGTCCTAGGGTCAGTAGGGAGTCCCCAGCACTGGGGGGAAGTGCCCCCCCCTTCAGGGCACACGAGTCCCTCCCGAGGAGGACCGAGGACATCTCCGAGGGAGAGGGGCCGGCGGGTGCTCCAATCAGAGTCCAGGAGAGTGGGTGGTCGCCCACGGGCCCCACGCTGGAGGCTGCTCCAGGGTGGGAGGGAGAGCGACAGGCAGTGGCCGTGCTGTGTGGGAAGAGCGGCACTGGCCCCACTGCCCCCGCACGCGGCGTCTGCTCGGCGGCCCCTGGTCCGTAGTGTGCAGCCTGCTGCCTCTGGGCCCCTCACAAGGGTCACCCTCATGAGGCCTGAGCATGGGGCCTTCTGGGGATGGAGAAGCAGCAGTGGGGGGTGGCAGGAGGCCCCAGGTGGGGTGGGGTGGGTGCAGGGACAGGCCAACCACAGAGTCCCCAGAGAAGGAGAAAAGCTACACGCACGGCCAGCAAGTCAGGACGGGGGAGAACCGGACCGTGTGGCGCCCTCGGGGCTCAGCGGAGACACAGGCCACAGGACAGACCTCAGCCTGGCCGGATGCTTGGGGAGCCCCGGGCTTTGGGGTGCCCAGTCAGCGCCCTGCCAGGGACAGAATGCCATGCTGAGCCCAAGGTGTCCCTCAGCCTGTGGTTCTCCGTCCCCTGCACGCGGCTACAAGCCACCAGAGAACGTCTTCCACTCCACTCTGCTTCCCATACCGGGGGCACTGAGGCACGCCTATTGCGACCCCAGCTGGCCCCCCTCAGGTGACCCAGGCACCTTCCCTGCCTGCCCTCTCCCCCTTCTGCCCCGGGCTGTGTGGGCTCCATTCAGCAAGTGTCTGAGGCCAAGTGTACTACGTGGCAGAGGCCAGCAAAGGGGAGGTGGGGGACCCCAGGGGAGAATCGTTTCATGCGAGTACAGGCCTGTTGCCTTCTTGCAGGTGAGCCCCCACCCCTCCTGCCCTGGATGCCACCAGGGGGCAGCGCAGGCCATGCCTTTGTCCCCCCCCGGGCTCCCGGGTGTGGTTTCAAAGGGTTAACTGGGCCCGCCTTGGCCTGCTCGGGTCCAGCCTTCCTTGTACTCAAGGCACAGGGAGGGCAGTGAGGCCAGAAGCAGACCAGGCCACGGAGGGCCGGGCCGGGGAGGGGATTCCCTTCCTCCCCTCTGCTCCACTCTGCACCCCCTCCCCTGAGCCCCTTCCCCAAAGTGCCCCAGTCCCACCTGGCCCACACTGGCTGGACTCGCTGAGGAGATGGTGGGGCTTCAGGCCCCCAGGCAAGGGCAGGGGCTGCCCAGGGCCGGGCATCTGCCGTCCCCCCTCCCTTCAGGCTCTAGGCCACCTTGCATGTCGAGCCCCTTCCCCCACCCCCTCCCCTTTCTGTGTCTCCCCCTCAGCTCTCACCTCTGATGGCCTAGGTCACCCAGCCCATCCAAGGGGAATTGGCCTGGATGGGGGTCCTGGAGGGCCAGGGAGTGCTGGGTGCCAGCTGGTGAACCACAGACCCTGTCCTGGTATCCAGCCTGGCCATGGGAGGCCAGCCTGTGGGCGCAGAGTTTCAGGGTCTGTGTGTGGAGGTGTGCGGTGGGAATAGGGGCCCCGTAGCCCCCTTCCTGAGCCGGGTGGCAACCAGGTGGGTGCAGGAGCTGAGAGGGCCTGTCTCCCCAGGGTTAGCCACACACAGCCCTGCTTGGGAGGGATGGGGTCGCCTTTGCTTCCGGGGTTTCCTAAAACCCTGTCATGGGGAGACCAGTAAGTGCAGGCACCTCACCCCAAAGCCCCTGTAAGCTGCCATCACTTGGGGCCTCCGACCAGGCTGCCCCACCCGCACCCCGTGTCCCGCTGGGCCGAAGCGGGGGCTCCGCCCCTGGGTGTTGGGAAATAGCCGTGTGGCCAGCACAGGACAGCAGCTGAGGGGCGGGGAGCCAGGGTGGAGCCAGGGAAGTCCGGGCTGTGCCCGCCCTGGCTGGGAGGGGCGGTGGTCCGTCGGGGGACCCTCCTCCCAGCCCAGCTCCCCGACCCCGGGTTTCCCCCCAACCCTGGGCTTCCCCGGGCTGAGGGGTGGGGAGGCGGGGCGATCGCGGGGCTGGGGTGCTGACCCGCCGCGTGCGCGGAGCCCGCCAGCCGCTGCGTCAGACGCGGCTCAAGGGGGGCGGGGGCCGCGGCTCAGTACTCCCAGAGCGCGGCCCCGGTGGGGGCGTCGGCGTCGGCGCGCAGCAGCCCCGAGGCGCCGCCGCGCAGGTACTTGCCGCTCCGCGCGCGGATGGCCAGGCGGCCGCGCTCGCGAAACTCGAAGAGGAAGTCCTCGGCGCGCTCGCCGTCGCTGCGCACGCGGCCGTGGCTGCCGCTGTTCCAGAACCCGCCGCCGCGGCCTGGGGGGGGGGGGCGGGGCGCGGTCGGCGGGCGTCTGCCGCGCCCCGCGCCGCGCCCCAGCCCCGCGCCCCCCGCCCGCTCCGCACCTCGGATGTGGTAGGCGCCGTCGCTGAAGCTCAGGTGGAAGACGTCGTAGACCGAGCGGTTGGTGTCCAGCTGGTTGGAGCCACGACGGTGGCAGACAAAGCCGTCCGGGCCCCGCAGCACCAGGATGGGGCGGTTGATGAGCTTGAGAATGAACTCCTCGTCCTCACCTGGTGGGGAGTGGTGGGGGCTGAGGGGTGGCCCAGCGCCCGCCGCCCCCCCGGGCTGGGTTAGGCAGGCGGGGCGCGTAAAGGCCCCAGACTCTTGGTGCCTCTTGTGCGCCCATCTGCCATCGCCTTCCGTGACCTTGGCAAGGGGCCTGCTGCCGCTGAGCCCCAGGTCCCCCAGGTGTACAGAGGAGCTAAGGGCGCTCTGGGCTCTGACTGTCCCTGACGTCCGGAGCGGTTGTCTTGACCAGCAAGGACGGCCGTTACCAAGCACGGTGGCAGCCGTCACACAGGGAGGGGGAACGGGTTCTTAGTAGGCACGCGGCCCGGCCTCTATCCCAGGCCAGGTGAGGGGTGCTCGCTCACCCACAAAATCGCTAGTGGCCGCCAGCTGTCCGTTCTTCTTCATGCACACGTAGCGCCCATTACTAGCCTTGAGTGCCACCCGCCGGCCGCGCCACTCCGTCTCAAACATGGTGTTGGCAGCGCTGGAAGAGTCAGGGTAAGGTCCCCTCAGAGCAGCAGGGCGTTGGGAGCTCAGCCCCCAGGGGGAGACCGGCACTTGCCCGCCAACACACCCACCACCACTGAGAGCCGCCCCTCACCCCGCTGGGCATTCCCCCTGGCTGGGCTGCTACAGTGTTCCTCCTGGTGCGGACGGAGGTGACAGTGGTGGCGGTGGATCTGGAGATGGAGGTGATGTAATGGTGCTGGTGGTGGAAGTGGTGGTGACAGGGGTGGTGGCACATGTGGAGGTGGGGGTGCACTCACACTTGTGTGGCCGTGGCCTGGATGCCCCCATGGGTGACCAGGGTCCAGTAGCCCCCGGTGCTGGAATAGAAGGCGCACTTCTTTGTCTCCTGGTCAATTTGCATCAGGAAGGTCTCATGATGCTGTTCTTCATCTTGGTTGGCAGAGACGTTGACCCCTGGAGGGAGGATATGGGAAGCCCCTCACGCCTCTCCCTGGGTGGAGGGGGGGGAGCAGAGAGATGGGGAAGAGCATAGTCGGGGGGGACCCTGGAGGGGCTCTCACCCAGAACCCTTTGGAGTTAAGGTTTGGAAGGCACTTCTGGAGGGCGGGGGCCCACGGCCATGTGGGCTCACTGCAGGTCGCCTCCGTCCTGTTCCCTGAAGGTCCTTGGCCTGGCTCCTGCCACAGCCCCGGGAGCCGGAGCCTTCCGTGGCCGCAAATCTCCTGCCTCTGCTAATCGCCGGGTAATCTGCTTGCCGCTGCCCTCCCGACCCGAGGCTTACACCAGCCTCTATTTATAACTCCTTCCTAAGCCACTGGCTGGGCACGGTGGGGTCCCTCTGTTCCCCAAGCCATTGTCCAGGACACAGCTGGGGCCTGGGGTCCACTCCTGGGCACCGAGCAGAGGCGGGACCGCCGTCACCTCCCCAGCCCTGCTCGCGTGTGTGTTCTCCCAGGAGCCTTGAGGGAGGGCAAGGCTATCTGGAGCTCTGCCTGGGTTTCTGGAAGGGGGCACAGGGGACATTCATGCCGGGGTGGGGGGCAGGGGCAGGCGCCAGGGCCTCCCTAGCACCTTCCCATGAACCACGCCCCTGTTCCCAGGGGTGTGACACATCCCAGAGCTGCCCGGCAAGGCTGGCCTCCAGCATGTCCAGCTGGTGGAGCCAGAGGAAACGGGGGCCTGAGGGTCGGGGCCAGATCCCGTCCAAGCCTGTCCCCAGGAAGGTGGGGCGGGGACCATGCAGGGCCTGTGCCAGAGAGGGTGAGACCTGGGGCCCTTCGCCAGCTCCCAAGGCTGTTCCTCCAAAGCCTCCCAGATCGGGGTCTGTCCCCCGACGCGGATCAGCACCGTCCCCACCGTCCCACCAGCAGCGGTGAACTAAGTGACTGCTGCCGTCCCACCATCAGCACTAACATAACCGACAAAGTGTCCAGGGCCCGTGGGTGCCGTGGGCCTTGACCAGGGACGGCTCCTGGAGGAGGTGACACTGAAACAGACCAAGGAGACGAGAGAGGTGCCGAGGGGGAAGGCGGCCGCCGCCACCTCTGAGGCCGCCCCCGTGGCATCCGCACGAGGGCCCCAGCCCGAGGGCAGCGCTGTCCCCGGGGAGCGGCCGCACGAGAGCGAAGGGCTTTGAGGACACCACCGAGCTGGCACGGGTGTCCTGCCTGGGCCCCCACGGCCCCGGAGCCTCCAGACTTTGGCTCGTACGAGGTTCTCTACGTCCTTGAGCATTTGGGACTGTTCCATCAGCCACACCGTGTCCCTGAGGCCGGCAGTGGCTGCAGTAGAAACAAGCAGACTCTGGCTGATTGGGGGCAAAAGACGATAGTGGGTGGAGGAAGCAGGCCGGCGGGGTGCTCCCAGACACCCCAAGAAGACGGGTTTGGGGCTGCCCGGTCAGCAACGTCGCTGGGATACAAGCACCAGCTCCAGTTGCCACGGAGCCCCGGGGACCACCGGCGCCCCCCCAGGACTGACGGGCCACATGGGGGGGGGCGGGTCATATGCCCTCAGGCTTTTTGCGAAGGAAGCGAGCAGGCGAATGTGGGTGCCTGGCTTCTACAATGGAAGGCAGACCTCGCCCTCAGTAGGGGGCTCCCCTGCGAAAGGGCCAGGCAGGTGCAGGGGAGTCCAGAGATGGGAGGAGAGTCCAGACGGCACCACCCTCACCGCCACCGCCGGCACTGTCCCTGTCACCACCTCCGGCGCCACCACGGCCCTGCTCGCCAGCGGAGCACAGCTGGGTGCTGTGTCCACGTGGCTTCTGACCCTCACAGAGGAGGCCCTGCACACCGTCGCCTGCATTTTACTGACACTTCAACCACAGGGGCCTTACCACAGCCCAGAGAGCCGTGCGGCTGGACCGTGGGGCCTGTGCGGGGAAGGACGAGGGCTGACTGTCCTCCGTGTGCCCCAGGACCTGGCCACGGTCCAGACAGGCGCGCAGGAGGCCTTAGCTGGAAGCCCGTCCCCACGCAGGACTGGCCTTGGGAATCTTGACTACAGGCAGGGCCCCCACAGCGATAGCATGGCTGTCCCTCCCACGGGGGGCTCGTGGCGGGGCCCCTGCCGGCGGGACCAGGGGCCAGGTCAGGGTCCACACACCCAGGGACCCAGGTAGAGACAGCCATGACTGCTGACCCAGGCCCAGCTAGGGGCCATTCCGGAAGTTCAGTTTCTTCTCAAGGAAGTGGGAATTGCCCGTGTTCACCTCGTAGGTATGTGGTCACGCGTGGAAAGGTCACACAAGCAGGTGACCAAGATCCAGGATTCACAGAGAGCCAGGCTGCACCCACTGACCAGAGACCGTGTCTTCCAGCAAGAAGTGAAGGCCACCGGACTGGAGGGACCCCAAGGTCCCTCACCCCTCTCCTGGGTTGAAGGAGGGTCCCCGCTGGTCAGGCACGGGAGGTGTGGGCACCGCAGCCCCGCCAACTGCCCTCCTGCTGGCTCCTGGCCGTGTCCCCAGCCCCCTCCCCAGTCTCCTGTGAAGTTTAGAAAATGGAGCAGACGAGAAGGGGAGTGTGGGGCCAGCCCCCTGGCCCTCGCAGCCGCCGGCCTGGGCCTCGCCCACTTCCTGCGGGGCACTGCCTGTCCCCCGCCCAGCTGCTGCCCAGCATGCCCAGGGCGCAGTGGTCCCGAAAGGGATGCCCTCCCTCCGGCTCTGAAGCCAGCAGCCCCAGCCAGGACCCCCACACGTGGCCCAAGGCACACACCCTATCCTGTGCACCGCCACCCATATGGACACGGTGCCACCGCCCCGCGTGAGCCCCCACGTTACCTTGCCGCACGGACACGTAGCGGTGGTTGGCGGCCACCAGCACCACCTGCGGGTGACTCTCCTCCAGGTCGAAGAGCTCGTCCTTGCTGGGCCGCGCGTTGCGACCTGCCCTCAGCGTGGCCGTGGGGCCCACGGGCGCCAGGTAGCGGCCGTCGCAGTCCTTGAAGGCCAGCTTGCCCGCCTTGAACTCCAGCGTGTAGCGGGCTCGGGCCTCGGGCTCCCAGACGAGGCGGCCGTCGCTGCGCAGGTAGCGGCTGTCACAGGACCGGAGGCAGTACTGCCGGTTCTCGAAGCTGAGGGTGAGGAGCGCGTCCACCCCCCACGGCGTGTTGCTGTCTGCCGCCAGCTCGTCTTCCTGCGGACACAGGTGCACATAGCGCCTCCGGCTCACGCTCAGCAGGTGAGCCTGCGGGTGGATGGCCAGGTGCACGGTCCACAGCTCGGCCGGGGAGATGGCCGTGGCGAAGCAGGACAGCCGATCCTCGGTGCCGCCGAAGAAGCGGCCGTGTGGCTCTGAGCGCAGCACCCAGCGCCCGTCGGGCTGCGGCAGGACCAGGAAGCGGCAGTCGCGACCCGGCCGCTCGGCCTCGCAGGCCACGCGCCCATCCTCCTCGGCTGACAGGTAGCGGCCCAGGTGGCTACTACGGAACAGCACGGCGGTGCCCTGCCCCGGGTCAGGCTCCAGCACCCACATCTGCTTCCGCTTGAGGCTGGAGGCCGAGGCATTGACCTTGAAGCCGAAGCTCTCAGCTGTCAGGTATCGGTCAGTGTCGTTGACAAGGCCAAACTGGATCTTCAGCACCTGGTGCAGGCCGTTGGTGGGCATCTTCGGGGCAGACCCACAGCCCCGCGAGGGGCCTGGAAGCTCTCTCTGCGTGCTCTCGGCCCCCGAGTTCCCCCAGAGGCCTGGCCGGCGTCATGGACCCGCTGCCCTCTGACCAGCAGCTGCGGGGCCCCGGGTGGTTCTTACATGGCCCGCGGGCAGCGGAGGGCGGGTGGGAGGGCGGATCAGAGCTGTGCCGGCTTAGGGACAGCGGCTGCCTTTTGTTACCCCAGCTTGGATTTCAGCCACTCCTGGACTCCTCGAGCGGCCGGAGCCCCGGGGCCTGCCCAGCTGGAGAGCTCCGCCCGCCGAGGGCCACCCACCTCCCCGTCACTGGCGGCCGCCCAGGCCCACAGCTCGGGCCTCTGCCCCGCCTCCTGGCCCTTGCGCCTCTTGGCCTCTCTCTCACGTGTCCCCTACCTTAGGGCCCCCAGACCCACTGCACAGACTCGCCCGCACAGCCCCACTCCTTCCCGGCGCAGAAAGAGCTGCCTGATGGAAAGTCGCTGCGAGGCCGCAACCCGATCGCAGCCCTCCACCCGCAGCAGCCGCCAGATCCGCGGCCAGATCCAGTTACCCTTCTCTGATTCCTGGTGCCAGGAGCCCGGCCCCCCGACTCGGGCAGCCTGCAGCCCTGGGCCCCATACCTCTCCCAGGGTGGCCCTGGCTGGGCGAGTGGCAGGCGGGGGCGTCAGTGCCAGCGAGCAGCCAGGTGCGCCCCGGCACCCCCATAGGGCAGGCCCAAGCCCGGGTGCGGGCCACGTGGAAAGGCCACGTGGGCGGCCCGGTGGTGCTGGGCTCAGGGCCCCGGTTTGCCAAGATGGCAGTAGTGTGATGGAAAGGGTGACGTCCGCCTCAAGGAGGGGAGGCGACATGGGAGGGTGGGCGCGGAGCAGATGGGGTCCCAGAGGCCATGAGCCATTGGACTCAGGGTGAGAGGACCAGGCCTCCAGCCACCCCCGTGCTGTAGGCACCTCTAGGAGCCCAGTCTCCCCCTTCCACGGGTGAGCAGTGGGGAGGCAGCCTCGCCGCGTGGCCCTGGGGACGCCTCAGCTGTTGTTCGTGTTCCTGTGACGACTGAGGTATTTACAGGGTCCGGTCCAGGGGGTCGTGGGGGCCAAAGCCCTCTCAGCAGCCAGATGTGGCCAGCAGGCCGGGGAGGCTGGAAGCCGCCCCCAGCACCTCCAGCCCCAGGCCCTGGGACCACCCGGCTACGTCCCCCCCCAGATCCGGGGGGCCATCTCTGGGCACCTGCGGTGGCCTGCTCAGCCACATCCTGTCTGTCTGTCTCCTGCACCTGCCTCCAGGGCTGGGAGCCAAGCAGTGGAACCAGAGCTGCCCGGCCTGGGCCTGGGCCAGCCTTGGGGTCCTCTTCCTCATCGCAGTGTGTGGCCCTCAGGCCTCCCTGGGGAGGGGCCCGGGCCACGGCACTTCCAGCCTCAGCCTCGTGGGCCCTGGGTGCCCGAGGCAACAGCCTCTCGACCCCCTGGAGGCCACGACGGCCCCCTGCCGCGGGAGAGGGCCTGGCGCCGGGCCTGCGTGGGCCCCAGGGGGCAGGCAGGGCAGGCAAGATCACGAGTCCCTCCGTTCCGCAGGCCCCGAGCACGTACAGACACTGGGGCACAAGGTCATGCGTCCCTCCACCGGGGCCGGAGTGGGATTCCGGGAGGCAGACCTGGGCACAAGACCCCGCGACAGCTCGGTGCACGCCGAGGGTTGCTCGAGTGAGGCTGGTCGTGGCCCTCTCAGGGGGCATCATCCATCTCTGCGGCCCACGTGCATCGATGGGGCACCAACCGTGTGCCTGGCTCGGCTGCGTGCCAGGCACCCACTGGCAGGGGATGTACTCCCTCCAGAGATAGTGCCCGCACAAAACCCTCCCACGCCCCAGGGGCCCAGGCCTAGCCCCGATGCCAAGGAAACATCCATGGGGGGGCGGGAGCCATGGGCTGTCCACGCCCATTCCTTGCTGGACCTCACTTTGCCCCACCCCCAGGGCTTCGGGAACACCGTGGGACGCGTGCCCAGCAGCACGGCTCAGTTCACCCTTGCGGGGGGGCAGCTGTGCCCAGGGTCCCCCCAACTTCCAGCTCTGAAGAGCCCGGGATGCCCGCCTAGCATCACGGCCTCATTAGTGCTGGCAGGTGCTGGCAGGGTGCTCACGGGCGTCGTGTGCCCAGTGGGAGGCAGGCCAGCCGCCAGGTGCTAAGTGGCCCTGGCTCCGGGAGTCCTCTTCGTGGTGGAGCCAGAAGTGGCTGTGGCCTGTCAGTTCTGGGGCCGGGCAGCCCGAGGCGGGCATGAGTTGGGGTGCCCGGCACTGACCCAGGGTTTGAGCCCAGGGGTGACCTTTCAGGCCCCAAGGGGGACTCTGAGAGGTGGGCCTCACAGCCCAGGCCTCCTTGGAGGGAGGTGGTTTGCATAGATCTACCCGCTACCCCTGCCTGAGGCCCCAAGGCCGGAGCCCAGATGCCTGCCGGGGTCATGGCTCCCTTCTGGATTCCCCGTGAGGCTCTGGCACACAGCAGGGACTGGGAAGGTTTGGGAAGGTCTGGAGCTTATGTGATGCGCTGAGACCCACAGGGGGGATGAGGCAGTGTGCGTGCCGTGTGTGTGTGTGTGTGTGTGTGTGTGTGTGTGTGAAGGTGCATCGGATGGACGGGCGGGGCAGAGTGAGCCGGGCCCTGACCCCAGAGATGCTTCCCTGGACCCCAGCCTCAGGGCCCACTCATGGCTGCCCGGGACGGTGATGAGGCCAAGTGCGGCACGTGGGAGTCGGCGTGAGATTCCCTGAGTCTGTGCTGGGCGGGAGCCCCCAGCCATGCCCCAGGGAGCACTCCTCAGGGGAGCACAGGCGGTCCTGTGGCCACAGCCCCTGCCAGGGTGTCCACACAGCCACCGCCTGTCCAGGATGCCTTTGGGGGCCTCCAAAGCCACCTGACCCCACTTATCTCTGAACCTGCCCTCAGGGGGGCTGGGGAGTGCCCCCTGTGTGTGTCCATTGCCCTGGGCTGTCGTCTGCAACCGCTGGACGGATGTCAGCCTGACTGATGCACCAACTGAAAACATGTTTCACTCGAGGAGGTGCCTTTCCCTCATGGGTACGGAGGGGCTGTTTGTGTGAGCAGCACCCTGGGACCCCACTGCAGGGAGTGGCCAGCTGCAGATGGACACAGCTGGGTGGACCCTGCTTCAGAAGCTGGGCCTACAAGGCAGGGGTGGCCTCAGCTCTGAGCTCCCAGCAGACAAGCTTGGCGCAGATCCTCCTCGGCCACTGGCCCCTCTTAGTGAGGTTTGGCTGGGGCCAGGGACAGAGAAGGCCTTGAACCCCCCGGCCCCTGGCACGGAGCTCTCAGGAAGCTGTCCCTTCCCTGGGATGCTGGGGGATGGGGTGGAGGGCCTCCATCCCCAACCCCAGTCGGGCCCCTCTGGGGCGGCCAGGGAAAGGACTCTGGGTCCTACATATCTCGACCACTGGCCTTGGATGTGAGAGGCCAGCCTGGGCTCCTGCCAGCTCATTGTTTGCTGCCATGGCGACCGGCGCGTGTACCAGGCCGGGTGCCCAGGCAATGCCGATGCCGGTGGCATGAGCTGGCACAGGCCCCATGTGTGTGCAGGCTCGGGGAGGGGATGGATCCCCACTTTGGCTGACCCGGAGCCCTGGAAACCAGGAGATGGCCCGGGGCAGCACTACCTACCGAGGGACCTTCCCAGGCCACACCTGTCCCCTGTCCCAGACCCGGGTCTTGGCCCCTTGCTCGAGCCAGGCCACCTGTGTGCTCCCCGCAGGGCGGTGAGTCTCTGGGAATGCCTTCCAGGAACCCCCCGGGGCCCCACCCAGCTCCCTGGTGCCCCGGCCTCACCCCTGGGCCAGCTGCCGCTGTTGTCAGACTTCCTGTCCCGCTCTGCCCCGGGCACTGTGCCTTCTGGGCCAGGCCACTGCGGCCAGCCCCCCAGGCGAGGACTATCCTGCTGGCCTCCAGGCTCCTAGGCCCTGCCCAAGGCCCTGATTCTCATGCTCCCGGCCCAGCGTCTGTTCTGGGGAGTCCAGCTTGGCGGGGGTCCAGGGCCCAGCCTCCTGCGTGGTTCCTGAAAGCGGGCCCGAGGCTTGGCCGCCTCATCATTCTTTCATGGTGGAGCTGGGCCGCTCTGCGGCTCCTTTTACACGGGCGGGGCCTGGGTTTGTTTACGGGAGGGGGAGGCCTGCAGCCGGTTTAGGGTGACAGGCTCCCTTCTGTCGGCTGCGTGGGGAGGGGGCTCCCGAGTCTCACCCTGCTGGGGTGTGCCCAGCCCCTGTGCGGCCTGCTCCTCCTGAAAATCCAGCCCCCAGCCTCACCCCTCCCCCGCCACCCCCCCCACCCCGTCCCCAGCCCCATCCCATCCCCCACACCTCCTGAAGGCAGCGCAGTTCACTGCAATACTGGTTTTCAGGGGCTCCTCCCCGGTAAGGTCCCCTCCCGGCCCCCACTTGAAGTGGGGAGCTGCTGGCCGGGAGGACAGGCCCCTGGTGTGGTCTCCTGGCTCTTGGCTCTTGTAAAATCGGAAAAGTCCTGGGGAGGGTGTGGCTATTTCTGGAGGGGTGTGGGGGGAGACAGAGACCTCTGGGGACCCAGCCAGAAGTCCCAGGGCCTCCACCCGGCTGAGCGTCCCTGAGGGACCCTGAGGGCAGGACTGCGGGCATCTCGGCAAGCCCAGATGTCCTGCACCATTGCTGTCTTTGGGCCCCCGAACCCCAGGGCCTTTGCATATTTCTGGAACAAGAAGGGAGCACTCACAAGAATATCTGAGAGTAGGTCCCTGGCTGCACGGAGCTCAGAATCAGGACCAGATCAAGTGCAAGAAACGCGGCGGCTATTTACTGTCCACCTGGGCTTCCAGACACACCTGGCAGGGACGGCCAGGAGCCCGCCACTCCGAAGGTGCCCAGGGCGGCTCTGCACTTTCACACACAGCCACGCACGCACAACTCTGCCGTCTATCCGCAGAGGCTCAGCCCATACCCCGCACCCCAATAATCAGACACACAGTAAGTACCTACTGTGTGCCTGAAACCTCGTCAAAGAGCCATAAAGGGCTTCTGGGACCAAACAGAAATTTCCTCGTCCTACTGCGAGAAAAGCCACACGTGTGCCCACCTGCCTCTGTCGGCTGGCTCCCGGGGGCATCAGCTCGGGGCCTGTGTGCTGGTCCACTTTTTGTAAAACCCTCCGCACCTCTGGGTGATGCTCTAGGTGGGGAGAGAGTGAGACGGGCCGCGGCGACATACTCCCTGACTTATGGCAACTCAGTGACGTAGGTGATCCTGGGTGAAGTCACTGTCGGGACAGCCGTCAGTAAAACAGACTGCGGCTTAGGTGAATGTGTCCTATGCACGTTAAATCGCCCGGCTGCGATCGCTGCACTGTGGTTACATGAGACAATGGCCCTGTTCTCAGGAAAAACAGAAATACGAAGGAGTAAAGGGCGAAACGTCTGAGGCCAACTCCCCGGCGGTTCAGAAATGAAGAGATAGAGAACAATGAGGCGAGTGTGGGAAACGTGGAAACAGTAAGTCTGAAATTATCTCAAAAGAAAAAGGTTAAAAACTATAACTAGAATAAAGAATTCCATCACAGGGTCAGAAGAGGTCAAAGAAGTATCCCAGAGCCGAGGGGAAAAAAACGGAAACAGGAACGACGTTAAAGGACCCGTTTAAGAGACAAGACGCCCAAGAAATCCTGAAACAGAAAAGCTGAAAAAAATAAAGCAGGAAAGACACAAACTGTGAAAGAAGGAACACGAGATGTTTCCCCAGAACTGAAGGGCACTGAGCGGCCAGGGCCTAGACGTGGCCCAGACAGAGAGACCTCCGGGGAGCACACGCAGAGACCTCAGATCAGCAGAAAGAAAGAGAGAAGGCTGAAGCGTCACAGAGAAACACAGAACAATCCTAGACCTTGAAGCAGGATTCAGATGACACTCCTTTCTCAAAAACAACAGCATAAGCAAGACACAGAGAGTCGAGACTTCAAAATCCAAAGGGAACGTTTTCTTTTTTGTTGTTGGTATCATTATGTTAATGTTTATTTAATTTTGAGACAGAGAGCAAGCAGGGGAGGGGCAGAGAGAGGGGGACACAATCTGAAGCAGCTCCAGGCTCTGAGCTGTCAGCACAGAGCCTGACCCGGTGCTCGAACCCATGAACTGTGAGATCGTGACCTGAGCTCGAGTCGGATGCTCAACCGATGGAGCCCCCCAGGCGCCCCAAAGGGAACATTTTCAACATGGATTTCCCTCCCCAGACTACCCTTCCTGGGTTGGGTAAAATACGTGCATGTGCAGATACCCAAAGTCAACCCCCTACAGGCCCCTGCCTGCCTCTCCCCTGCTGGGTGGCCCAGCCAAATTCCGTAAGCCCCCCTGGGGCGGGGAGTGGTGGTGAGCTGGGTGTGGCCGTAGGGGGAGGGGGTCTGGGAAGGTGCTCAGCACAGCTAAGCTGCAGGTTGTTCGCTCTGGGTGCTCATGGGTAGGGGCCCCTCCTGGGGACGGGCTCCCACAGTCCCGGGGGGTATGTTGGGGCCAACCCACTTGTCACCGAGGGAGGTGGACGTGTCACCCCAAGTGCCCAAGAGCATCATCTGTCTTTCCCTCCAGAATGACTGGACCCCAGCCTGGCTGTCTGCATTCCCCCCACAACTCCACCTTCAAGGCCGCCTCTGCTCCTCCACACTACCCCGCCCCAGGGCATGCTGTGGCTCCCCGCTGCCTGGGTGGGGCACTCCAGCGCCCCTCCCCGTCTTCCCGGGGCTAGCCCAGCAGCTCGCAGCCCTGGGACCGCCCCTGTCCTCCAAACCAGGCCTCCCATGGCTAGCAGGGTGAGCAAGGGGTCGGCTCTCCGGTTCCACCCTCCAGTCCTGGCCTCACCTTTCCTGCTGTGGGACCTGGGACTTGCCTCCGCCTCGGAGCCCCCATTTCCTTCTCTCTGAATTGCTTCCCAGTGGCCACCTGCCTGGGTGGGCTGGCTGTTGAACTAACCCCGGAGTGTGCCCAGGAAGCAGACAGGGCACGGCTGTTTGCACGCCTGCATCCCCGTCCCCTGGGCGCCAGCGCTGTGTATTCAACCCATACACCTCCGGTCCAGGTCTGCCCTGGCTTTGGGGTCCCCCTGTGGGTGCTGTCTGTTCTTGGACAGAAGGTACCTGGGCATCACGGTGGGCTGGCCCCGGCCGGCTGAGTCGAGGCTCTGGCCCTCCCCCTTCCGTTGCCCCGGGTACGGGCTGACCCCAATCCCACCTTCTCTCCCTGCGTCAGCACTGGTTGAGGTCACCGGCCACTCCCCTCACTCTCTGGCGGCAGTGACTCAGCGGCTGGCCGGCAGGGCCGGGCGCCTCCCCAGCCCGGCCAGCGGCTGCAGGGGTCCCTCCCTGCGCTGGGGACGGCTGGGGCCATCGCGGTGGGGGGAGAGGGAAGCGCAGACGGGTGCAGCCTGGGTTTCTCGCCCGGCCCGGCGCCCGACGCCGCTAGCGGGACCCACCTGGCGGCCACCTGGGAGCTGGGCGCCATCTCCTGGCCCAGGCCTTCAAGCTCTCGGCCCCTAGGGGGTGTCCCGGTTCCCAGCCTGTGCCCCACCCGGAGGGGCGCGTGCTGATGCGGGCGCTGCGCCCGCCCGCTCCGTGCCTGGGAACCGGGGTGCTGCGCCGGCCCGCACCCGGCGACGCAGAGGAGATGAGGGTCTGACGCCGGGTCTGAAAGCCGCTAACCGCGGAAGGGGTGCAGGTGGCCCCTGCTCGAGTCCCCGGAGACAGGGCAGGGGTCCAGCCCCAGTCTGCGCGGCCTCCGCGCTCGCCTTTCCGCGCCCCCAGTCGCCGGCTGCAATTCCGTGCGGGGTCACTGGCGCTGACCTCAAAGGGCGCGGGGAGGCTAGAGCCGCGACCCGAGCTCCCGGGGGCGGGGAGGGGCGCGCGCGAGTTTATGGCCGGGCACCGCACCCTGACCGAATAGCGACACCGGCCCCGCCCACCGGGGGGCTCCTCGGCTCCCCGAAGCTTCGAACCCTTGCTCCCCCCGCCCCGACACGCAGCCCAAGGCGGGGTGGGCGGGGCCTGGCGGAGCCCCGCCCGCGCCGCGCGGCTTTCCGGGGAAGCCTGGGCGGAGGGGCGAGGGCGCAGCCCAGGGCCCGGTGACCGGCCGCAGCCTGGCCCACGCCGTCCACGCCAGCTTCAGCCCTCGCGGCAGCGGCGGGGAGGACGGAGCGCCCGGAGCAGCGTCCTGCCCGTGTCCCGCCCTGATCCGCCTCCACGACCTCCGCCCGGCGTCCTGGGCGGTGGGGACCCCTGCCGCGCCGGGCCCTGACCTCGCCCCGAGAGCTCGGCCGGCCGCGTTCCCCACGGTCCGGGGGCAGAGAGGAAGGCGCAGCGGGAGCCCGCACTTTCCGCATTACCCACCTCAGCTCTGCCCCCTGCAGCCCTGCGAGCCTACCAGCGGGGGGCAGGCGACCCTTCCCCCTCAGCCCGAGGGCCAAATCCCCCTCTTTGCACACTGGAATCAGGGTAGGGGGTAGCCGGGCAAGCCCCTCTGCGAGCGTCCTTGCGGGGCGGGGGAACCACTCCCTCTTCACTCCTTCTGCTTCCATTCGGCTTTCTGCAGCCACCAAGGTGCCAGGCGCTACTCCCGAGGGACACCAGTTTCACCATTGCGCCCTGGGAACCTGCCCTCTGGAGCAGAGGGTGGCGGCAGACAAATAACCAATATTCGCAGAGGAGGTGGGGGACCAGACCTGGGGTCAGGGCAAGGTCTGGAGGCCTGCAGGGAAGTGGCGGCCACCCAGAACTTGGCTTGTAGAGGACCAGGCAGGGGTTGGAGGGCAGTAGGTGAGGGGGGCGGAGGGCCAGGCAGGGCTTCCCCAGAGCATCCTGCGCCAGCTGAGGGGCTCAGGCGGGCCTGGGGAGCAGAGGGACCTGATCAGCAGCGCGAATCCTGGCGCAGTAGGAGGTGGGCAGCTGGGCTGGGCAGGCAGCAGGGCAGCTCAGGCGTCTGGCTTCAGCTGCAAGCGGAGGCCGGACTGTGTCGTGAGGCAGCGGGAGGCCCGGGCTCCTGGGTCGATGCCTGGGGTCCAGCGCAGTCTGTGGGTGCAGCCCCCGGAGAGTGTGGGCCGCGTGGAGACGGAGCGGAGATCTCTGGGGAGGTGGCTGTGAGGTGGGCCCACGCTGCAGCCTCGGTGCCCTGCCCCACGCCCCCACCCTGCGGCATAGGGAGTGCGGTCACTCTTGGCTGAGGCCCAGGAAGTGAGCCTGGAGGTGGCCCTCAGGAGCAGGGCCAGGAGTCGGCTGCTCCATCAAGAGCTTCATGGGTCTGATACACAGAGTGAGTGTTTCTTAACCAAAAACGGAACACCCAGGAGTCAACGCCAGAGGGCGAGAAAACAGCAGTGAGGCCTGGGGTGGAGGGAAGATTCACTAGGCCTCCTAATGGCCTCCGGTCCCTAGATCTGTCATCTAGCGCAGGAGGACCACCAGCCTCAGGGCCTCTGACGGGCCGCGCGACTGGCCCACAGCTGGCGCAGGCTGAGCCTGGCCCAGAGCCCAGGTCCTGACTCCTGGGCGATGCTCACCGGGGCCTCCTAGGTTCCCGCTGCATCAGGGCGGGGAGATAGGAGCGTCTGATACACTGCACCGGGGCCGCCCTAAAAGCCGGGCACCCCTCTCTGCCGGAGCCGCGGGTGGGGTCAAGGCGGGAGGGGCCCAGGGACTGTTGGCCTGGGAGCGGTCTCTCCATACTGGGTGCGGGGAGCGCGCCCAGCAAGCCGCCTGCAAAGTGGTGTGGTTTGGGGGCATCTCCGCAGGTACAGAGGCCTGGCCCCCAGCTTCCGGCTGCAGGACAAGCAGCAGTGATCGGCCGGTGGCACCTGGCCCCACGCACAGTGGTGCACGTGACTAAATGACCAGCCAGCCACCAGAGGGCTCTGCAGGGATAGGGTCTGGCGCCCCAACTTCCAGGTGTGCCGCCGCGGGCACGGTGCCGGCAGAACAGCCCACGCCGGGCACGAGGCCAGAAGTATGTGGTCCTGACCTTGCCCTTTGAGCTGAAACTCAGAGGCAAGCAGGCCAAGCCACCAGGAACTTGGCCTTGCCTACCTCGGCGGCCCTCAGGAACACTGTTCCAGACAGACAGACAGGGCCCCTCAAGCCTGCCCCCCTCCCCACGGGAGCCTGCCCTGAGCCCTACAGAAGCTTTGGATGGCAGAAGAATCACCCTGCATTTGATCTGTCACAGGCCTGTGAGACAAGACAGTGACCTGAGAGTAGATACACTTTGCTTTTCCGTGGATTTTCTAAAATTGTTTTTATTGTAATTTTAGATTTACAGAAAAGTCGCAGAGGCCACGTGAGCTTTGCTGTAGCCCCTCCCCCGCCCCCATTTCCCTTAAGGTAACAACTTACCCAGGCGTGCCTCTGCTGTCACCGAGAGGAACTCTGGCACTTGGTATTAAACTCCAGACTTTACTCGGATTTCACTGCTTCTTTCGCTGCCGTCCTTTCTTTCTGTTCCAGGATCCGACCCAGGATCCCACGTTGCATTTGGATGGAAAAGGAAAGGCATTCCTGGCAGGTGGAACGGCAGTGGCAAAGGCTGGGGGGGAAGCCATCACCAAGTCACCTGCCCCGGATGCTTGACAAGTAAAGACTAGTTGGGAGGTGGCTAGAGGTGGGAGGGTAGCAGGGGGGAGGGGGGAGGTGCAGGTGGGCTGGAGGCCATGCTACCAGGAGCAGAGGTCCTGGGGACCATCCCTGGAGCCCGAGCAGGGAGATGACAGCAACGTGGGGTTGCCAGGCAGCGCCCAGGACCCGGAGGCAAGGCCTTGAGCTAAGTCCCAGCCCCGCCACAGTTGCCTGCCAGGTGACACCACCTCCCTGCCCCGCTATTTTCTCAGCCATTAAATGCACGGAAGACAAAATGAGATGCAGCCGAGTCACAACAGGTCGCCCAAAGCCAGCGCTGAGCTAGAAAAAAAAAAAAAAATCACATCATTTCTCTGAGGCCCAAGTTTCTGTCCTCAAGATGGAAAGCACACACCCGCTTCTGGGCAAGGGCGCAACTGCCGGCTCTGCGTCCTCCCCGGAGCGTCCCCGCGCCCGAGCCAGGGGGCTGCCGCGTCCGCGCCGTCCCCTCCCCAGGGACGCCGGGCCCTCTCCCGCTCAGGCGGGACGGGGGCGGCCTCGAGCTTCCAAGTGCACAGCCCTGACGTGACCTTGGGCGAGGCCTCGTCCTGCCCGGTTGCAAAACAGAAAAATCACGGCACAGAAGGCGGCGCTCCCCCGCCCCCCTGCACGGGGTCGAAGGGCCCAGTTCTGCCTGGGGCCCGGCACGGCCGCGTCCACGTATCCTGGCTCCGGGCGGGGTGTCCCAGAAGGGCCGTCCCCCCCTCCCCCGCCGAGCACCTAGCCCCGCATCCCCCGCAGCCTCTGCAGCCGCCGGACCTGGGGGGCGGGGGGGGACGCGGGCACGGGCAGCCCCACCCCCACTCTCGGGGCCGCGCCCGCAGCCGAGCGGTGGGGTCGCAGGGGGCCGGGGTGGGGGCGGGGGCCAGCCGCGGCCCCTCTCCGCTCCCGCCCCGGCCGCCCGCCACCGCCCCTTTGTTCCGCCGGCCAATCGGCGGCCTCCTTGACTAAATAAGGCGAGGAGCGCGCCCGGCGCCCCCCGTCCGTTACTTCCACCCCCGCCCGGCCGGTGACTCAGGGCCGGCGGCGGGCGGGGACGGGGCTGCCCGGGCCGCGGCTTCCCGGGCGGCGGGCGGGGCTCCCGCGGCGCCGAGATCGCCTAATATGGCCGCGCCGCGCGCGCCGCCGCCCCCCGCTGCTCACCTGCGGCCGCACCTTGCCCCCCCCCCCCGCCCGCCCAGCCGGTGACACGCCGCGGAAGAGGAAGTGGCGCCCCGTCCCTCCCCCCGCAGCCCGGCGCCGCGGGGGTGGCGCGGTGGGGGGACGTCGGGGCTGCCGGGCCCCGCCCCGCTAACCTCCACGACCCCGGGGCCGGGCACCGGGCGTCCCGCGGACTGCAAGGTGCGGAACGAGGAAGGGGGTGGGGGCCGAGGTCTGCGGATCTCCGCTCACTCCGCGCCCGTCGCCAGAAGTGGCCGCCCCTTAAGCACACTAGACAAAGGAGTCCTAGAGGGAGCTGGCGGTGGAGGAGGGGCAGGTGCCCCCCGGCCCGAATCGGAGGCCTGGATGCCTTCGCGGAGTGGGCGGACCCAGGCCGTGGAGGCCTCTAGTAC
>NW_024080653.1:5241618-5311618 GCF_003009895.1 Hyaena hyaena | reverse complement strand
CCTGAGTCTTCAGCTTTATCAAATTTTCAAGCTACTTGCAGGTTGGGTTAGGGAAGTAACATTTAACTAGACTGAAAAGCTTAGGACTTTGGAAGGCCTTCGAATGGGAGGGCAGTATTCTGATGCAGGTGGACCATGTATGCCTTTGCTGCTGAGAAGCACGGTTCATCGGGGGAGGATGGTGGAGCTTCCTGGCTGGGGGAGGTTTGTTGGGGGAGGGCTTTGTTGGGATTGGAGCCCAGGGACCCAAGAGCACGTGACGGCTGTGGAGTCTCAGAGCTGAAACTGGGACCTGCCTTCATCCTGCGTTTCCCTCCTGTGACCACCCATAAGGACATAAGAGTGACCATTCAAATTATATTGTAGAGTGCGAGTGGGGGAGGGGGCTGGAGAGAATCTTAGGCTCTGTGCTCAGTGCTGAGCCCAAGGTGAAGCTCAATCCCAGGACCCTGGGATCATGACTAGCCAAACTCCAGAGTTGGACGCTCAGTCTGCTGAGCCACCCTGGCGCCCCTGAGATTACTTTTTAGCTCTGGGCAGCTTTCCACTTCTAGTGGGGACTGAGGGTAATTAGCGGCGCGCTGTATCCCAGGAGCTGAACAGACTGGGCTCCTTGTGTGTTGGAGGAGAAAGACCCTTGGTATGTCAGGCCGTCCTGACATCCTTCTGATGTTGGGTGGGTGGTCTCATCCCTCCGCGCCATGTGTGGGTCCCCCAACAGGAGAGCG
Organism: Hyaena hyaena; assembly: GCF_003009895.1. Taxonomy (NCBI): domain Eukaryota; kingdom Metazoa; phylum Chordata; class Mammalia; order Carnivora; family Hyaenidae; genus Hyaena; species Hyaena hyaena. The sequence goes on along the minus strand of NW_024080653.1, from coordinate 5,310,890 downwards.
GTGCCGCCTCCCCACAGATGTGAGGCTCAGCGAGGCCCCTGACACCTAAACCAGGAAACCTGTCAGCCTCATTTCTCAGTAGCCCCGAGTCCACCAAGGTGCTCGGCTTTGAGAAGGGAAATGGGGCTTGAGAGGACTTTGGAAACGATCTGCTCAAAGCAAAGCAAGACAGGAACCGCTTTTGCCTGTTTCTACAAGAGGTAAAGCTCTCAAGGAAGAATGCCATCCCACCAAGTCAGTAGAGCAGTACTTGGGGTGCTGCATCCCCTAAATGGGGAACCAGGGATTTATCTCAACTATACACGGTGCCGCAGACCAGCGAGCCAGTCAGGGAAGTCTGCGGGCAGGCACAACTTCCAGAAGATGAACCCTCAGAGGCTGTCTTAAATGTCATTCAGTTTAATGAAAGGAAGCTTCTGGAAGGGATGCCTCCTTGGAGAAGTGTCTTGTATTCCCCGGGGACTCAGTGCACCCCCCCCCCCCCCTGAACAGCTCCCCTCCCCCACGGCCACTCGGGCCTCCTGAACTTGAGACTGAGGTGAAGGATGCGCTCTGAGTGGAGCAGGAGGTGCTCGGCTCCCCAGGCTTTCTGCAGTGAGGGGAGTGTCCACGTGCCCAGCAGACGGTCAGTGGCCCCAAGCAAGAGATGGACACTGTGTTTATTGGCCGCAATTCCAAGTCCAAGGTCTTTTCATCCCAAATGACCAGTGTTTTAGGAGAGGACAAAGACCATTTCAAGGATTCACACTGGAGAGGCCGGTCTCTGGCGAGTGAGAGACTATGGCTTCCAGAACGTGTTCCGGTTAGAGGCCCTAAACATCCAACTCAGCTTCCCTCTGAGAAGCCTGTGGGCGGCTGCTGCCGGGGTACCTGCCACACACGGAGCCCCCAGGGCCCCCCGGCCTCCCACGGTTGTGCGGCCCTGCAGCCTCCGCCCCCACTGACCAGTGTAGCCTCCTGCAGAAAAGCTTTCCTTCCCTTTCCGCATCCTGCTGGGGCCGGGTGCCCTCCGGGGACGCCTGTCATGGTGCGTGATTCCCAAGAGTCCTCTAACATTTTCGGGAGGCTGGCCCTCTCTGGGGACAAATACCCTTCCCACCCCACTGGTTGGGCACAAATTTGGGAGATATTGTTTTAGACACTGAAATGGGGGGGAGGAGCTTTAGGAGCCAGTGTGGAGTGGCCCTGCTCTCTCCCCTCTGCTCTGGGGCCACAGTATTCCAGAGAGAGGCTTGCTTCTCCATCAGCCTGGAGGCTGCAGAGATGCCATCAGAGCCAACCTGGACGGACATACAGGGTGAGCAAGAAAGAACTCTTTATTGCCAGAAGTCAAGGAGATTGTGGGTTCACTTGTTATGCACCATAACTGAGCCTCTCCTGCCTGATACAGCATCATAGTATATGTGAGTGGCAGCCTCTGGAGTTGTGCACTGTACCACCTGCGTGGCCATCCATGGTCCATACCATATCCATGGTATCCCTGCACAGCCAGTCTGCCCCTGTGCACCTATCCCGCCATTTCAACGCCTGTGTTATTTGTCTCCATCCTATAAGATCGATCGATCGATCGATCGATCTATCATCTTTGTTTTAATTAACCATTTATTTTATTAAGACAATTTTTTAATGTTTATTTATTTTTGAGAGCGGGGAGGGGCAGAGAAAGTGGAAAACACAGAATCTGAAACAGGCTCCAGGCTCTGAGCTGTCAGCACAGAGCCCGATGCAGGGCTCAAACTCCTGAACCGCGAGATCATGACCTGAGTCGAGAGAATCTTAAGCAGGCTCCACTCCACGCTCAGTGTGGAGCCTGACATGGGCCTCCATCCCATGAACCACGAGATCATGACCTGAGCTGAAATCAAGAGTTGGACACTCAACCAACTGAGCCACCCAGTTGCCCCATCTCTTTATTAAATTGTACTAAAATATACAAAACATAAATTTATCCTTTGTATAATAGCATAAAATAGAATAAAATACTTAGGAATTAACTTTACTAAGGAAATAAAAGATTTGTACAATGAAACTATAAAACATTATTAAAAACAAGAAATTTTAAAACACATAAGTTGAAATATCCCACATTCATGGATTGGAGAATAATATTGTTAAAATGTCAATATTATCCAAAGTGATCTACAGATTCAGTGCAATTCCTATAAAAGTCTTTTTTTTTTTTTTACATTTAATCATTTTTAGGAGAGAAATGGAGTGTGAGTGGGGGAGGGGCAGAGAGAGAGGGCGATACAGAATCCAAAGCAGGCGCCAGGCTCTGAGCTGTCAGCACCAGAGCTTGATGGGGGGCTCAAACTCCTGAATTGTGAGATCATGACCTGAGTCAGATGTTTAACCAACCGAGCCACCCAGGTGCCCCTTGTTTTACCTTTGTTTTAGAGAGAGAGAGTATGTGTTGGGGGGAAGAAGGAGAGAGAGAGAAAGAGAGGGAATCTTAAGCAGGTTCCACTCCATGCTCAGTATGAAGTCTGACATGGGCCTCCATCCCATGAACCATGAGATCATGACCTGAGCTGAAATCAAGAGTTGGACACTCAACCGACTGAGCCACCCAGGTGCCCCTATCTCTTTATTAAATTATACTAAAATATACAAAATATAACATTTATCCTTTGTATAATAGCATCAAAAAGAATAAAATATAGGGGCACCTGCATGGCTCAGTCAGTTAAGCCTCCGACTTCGGCTCAGGTCATGATCTTGCAGTTCGTGGGTTCGAGCCCCTTGTCGGGCTCTGTGCTGACAGCTCAGAGCCTGGAACCTGCTTCAGATTCTGTGCCTCCCCCTATCTATGCCCCTCCCCTGCTCATGTTCATGTCTCTCTCTGTCTCAAAAAAAAAAAATACAAAGGAAATAACTTTACTATGGAAATGAAAGACTTGTACAATGAAGACTATAAAACGTAAAAAGGGGTGCCTGGGTGGTTCAGTCGGTTGAGCGTCTGATGATCTCACGGTTCGTGGGTTCGAGCCCTACCTCGGGCTCTGTGCTGACAGCTCAGAGCCTGGAGCCTGTCTTTGGATTCTATGTCTCCCTCTTTCTCTGACCCTCTCCTGCTCACACTCTCTTTCTCTCTCTCAAAAATAAAACATTTAAAAAAATAAAAACATTATAAAAAAGAAAATTTAAAACACATAAATAAGTTGAAATATCCCATATTCATGGGTTGAAGAATAATATTGTTAAAATGTCAATATTATCCAAAGTGATCTACAGGTTCAGTGCAATTCCTATGAAAATCTTAACGATGTTTTTTGCAGAAGTAGAAAAATCCATCCTAAAATTCATATGGAATCTCATAGCCCCAAAACAAGCTTGAAAAAGAAGAACAAGGGGCACCTGAGTGGCTCAGTTGGTTAAGCGTCAAACTTCAGCTCAGGTCATGATCTCACAGTGTGTGAGTTCGAGCCCCGCGTTGGGCTCTGTGTGGAAGCTCAGAACCTGGAGCCTGCTTCTCTCTGCCCCTCCCGTGCCTGCCCTGTCTCTCACTCTCTCAAAAATGAACACAAATTAAATTTTTAAAAAAATCCTACAGTAATCAAAGCAGTAAAGATAGACCTATAGACCATGGGAATAGAATAAGAGCCGAGAAATAAATCCTCACATGTATGTATGCTCAAGTGACTTTCAACAAGTGGGCCAAGACCATTGAGTGGTGTGAGGATAGTGTTTTTACCAAATGGTGCTGGGAACCTGGGCATCCACGCGTGAAAGGATGAAGCTGGGCCCTTCCCTCACACCACACGCAAACATTTACTCAATATTGATCAAGGACCAAAATATAAGGCCTAACAAAACATGGAAAGAGGGGCGCCTGGTGGCTCAGTCGGTTAAGCGTCTGACTTTCGCTTAGGTCATGATCTCGCGCGGTTTGTGGGTTCGAGCCCCGCGTCCGGCTCTGTGCTGACTGCCAGCTCGGAGCCTGGAGCCTGTTTCAGAGTCTGTGACTCCCTCTCTCTCTGACCCTCCCCTGCTCACTCTCTCTCTCTCCTAGAAATAAGTAAAACATTAAGAAAAAATTAAAAAAAAAAACATGGAAAGAAAGGTTCACGGCATTGGACTTGGCTGTGATTTCCTGGATATGACACTAAAGTCAGAAGTAACAAAAGAAAAAAATAGACAAAAAGGACTTCACGAAAATTTTTTTAAAAATTTAGAATATTTTTATTTTTGAGAGACAGACAGAGGAGGGTCAGAGAGAGAGGGAGACACAGAATCTGAAGCAGCTCCAGGCTCCGAGGTGTCAGCACAGAGCCCGACGCGGGGCTCGAACCCACGAACCGTGAGATCATGACCTGAGCCGAAGTCAGACGCTTAACCCACTGAGCCCCCCAGGCGCCCCTCTTGAAAATGTTTAAATTGGGCGCATCCAGTGACGCTGTCTATGGATCGATGACTCCAGGGACGTCGCGTCAGCGGAATCTGAGGGCGCTGGTCTTCCGTGTCTGCCTGTCGCCGAGCACCATGTCCCCAGGCTGGCCCACGACGCAGCAGCGGCCGCGGACGGACACGGGGCTTCGGGACCCCTGCTGCCGCGAGCCTGGGCGCGGAGACGCCTCCCCGCGTCCCGCCGTCCGTGCATCCGGGTTTCTACCGACGCGTGGCGTACGGTCACGTGGCCGCCGCGACCTGCGCACGAGCCGCTCGGTGCGCAGCGTCCCGCGGCCAGAGGCCCCCGTGGCGGCCGCAGCGCGGGCTCCCCGAGGGCCTCCCTGGGCCCCGTGCGGGGCCTGCCCGGCGCGGAGGTCCACCTGAGCCCGCGGCCCTGGTCCCTGCGTCCGGCGCGGCGAGACAGAGCGCCCAGGGGGCGCCGACGCTCGGGGTTCAGGGAGCAGGGCCCTGACGTGACCTCGGGCAGGACGGGGTGCTGCGGGAGCCTGGGGGCCTCAAGGGCACGGAGGGGAGTCCCCGGACCACAGACACCCGGCCGTGGCGCGCTCGCAGGACCTCAGCCCGAAGGGCGGAGGCCGGGCGGGGACAGAGGGCCCACGGCCCCGGCCGCCGGGCGGCTCTGCTTCCCCGACCCCCGGCGGGCTCCGCGCACCCAGGGACCTTCCCTCCCTCCCGAGCCAGCCGGAGCCTTGGCGCCGAGGGGCACGGCAGACGCCCCCCAGGTGGGTTCAGCTCCTGTGCTGGGATCAGAGCCTGCCTGGGGCGCCCGCCGTGGCTGTGCCCCTCGGACACCTCCCGGTGCGAGGCCGGCACGCTGCTCCGGTCGCCTGCCCTGGCCAGCAGCCGGGGCGGGGACGGCGGGGCCCCCCGGGCCCTCTCTGGGCTGTTCCAGGTGGCACAGCCAAGGCCACGAAGGATTGCCAGCGGGGACGGGACACAGCAGACCACCGGCTCTCCTTCGCCGAGCCCTCAGGGCGTGAGGCCGAGGCGGGACACAGGAGCGAGAACGCTCCACAGACACAGGTGTGATGACCGCAGAAAGGGATCGCAGCAAAGAAGCGCGGAGTGGGGTCCCCCACAGGGAGGCACCCCCCCCCCGGGCTGGCGGGACCCGCCGAGCGGAGGGAGAGCGTGTGGAGGGGTGCGGGGCCACCTGCTGAGCTGCGGCAGGAGGGCGAGAGGGGTGTCCACAGCCCGGCCCCCCGCACCCCCTCCGGAGGGCACCTTGGTCCACCCTCTCCCCCGCCTGACCCGCCCCTTGTGAGGGAGCACCTGCTCCCCGGAAGGAGGTCAGCTGTGACTTAGTTTCCCGGGGAGAGGCGTCCAGCACACAGATGCGGAGGCTGCCAGGTTTGGCAAATAAAGCTGGAGGGTGGCCGGTCCACCGTGGGGCCCGGACGCGGCACAAGTCGTGTCTCACGTCTTAGTGGACGCACATCGCTGCCTGCAGACCCGCTCTTTCTTCCCAGCGGTGTGGACCAGCGGCTTCTCGCAGGCTGCGGCCCTGTGGACAGGGCTCCTGGGGGGGCGGCGGGGGACAGCACCGCGTGGGGGTGGCACGCAGTCTCCAAAACTCACAGCGTCCCCTGTGGAGTCCGGGGACGGGCCTGGGCGGGCTGTGGACACAGCGCGGTCCGAGGAGCCTGCAGCTCCTGGTGAAAGCGGTTTCGGCGTGTGCCTTTCTGGGTGTCTCTACTTCAATAAAAAGTCTGGTGACGCCCTTCTTTTGGTCACAGCCCCAGGGCCCCTTGGAGATGAGAGGCTTTGAGAAGTGGGGGTTCTGGCGTCGCGCCCATCCCCTTCCATGACTCGTTTTCCCCAAAGCAGAGGCTGATGATGAGCTGTGATTGGGTGTGTGTGGGGGACACTAGAGAGAGCCCTGCGTTTCTGAGACCCTCACCCAGGGCCCCTGCTCCCGGGGAAGGGAGGGACTCAGCTGTCCCATGGGCGGGGGGCTCCTGAGGGCTGCGGGAGCCATCCCACACATTCTAGAAACCTCCGTAGTGGCGAGTGCCCCAGGCCCTCTGCCCGGTCCATCTGCCCTCCCCCTGGTGCCCACCCCCGTCCTTCGTGGCAACATAGCCGCCGGCGTCTCCTGCCGGGGGGGGGGGGGGGGGGGGGGGTGTAGAGCCCAAGGCTCGGATACTGGACGTTCCCCCAGGTCCGGGACAGGTGGCCCCAGGCTTTCCACTGCCCGTCCTGCTTCCGTATCGAGAGCAGGTCACTCACCGCGACCGCAACCCTGGGCCACCTTGGACTGGCCTTGCCAGAGCCCCTGTTCCGCCCTCACAAGGAAAGGACCCCGCAGCGTTAAAGGCTTGCACGGCCGGAATCACGAGGAAATGCTGCCCCTGGGAAATACGTGTATTTCCGTATTTAAAAAATAAATCGGGGCGCCGGGGGGGCTCAGTCGCTTGAGCGTCTGACTCTTGACTTTGGCTCAGGTCATAATCTCACGGTTGTGAGGTCGAGGCCCCAAGGCAGGCTCCACACTGGGTGTCTCTGCCCCTCCCCCTGCTTGCACGCGCGCTCTCTCTGTATTAAATAAACTTAAAAAAATAACGCATTCTGTCTGAGTGCAAAGGCAAAGCATTTGGAAAATATGGACACATATAAAGGAAGATGGTCACCGAGGAAAAGCTTGCGAGCTCCGAAGTCTGACGCTTAAGCGACTGAGCCCCCCGGGGGGCCCTATTTTCTTTTTAATCAACTTGTAATTTTGGAACAGTTTCAGATTTACAGAAAGGTTGCAAAGATAGTACAGACTTCTCATGCTCCTCACCCCCCGTTTGCCGCCGCCACCTCCTCCCGTCAGCGTGCTGCGTGTGTCACAAGTCACACTACGATGGGCTCGCTGCTGTCAACCAAAGTCCACACTCTCTCAGGGGCCCTTGGTTTTCCCGTCCCCACGTCTCCCCGGGCGCCTCTGGGCTGAGCCGTCTCTCGCGGCCCTGGTTTCAGGGGGCCCAGCAGTTCTGGGGGTGCTGGGGCCATCCCTCCGCCGGGGCGTGTCTGCGGTGGGGGACGGGCTTGGGGAGGAACCACAGAGGCAGAGCGCCCTTCCCGTCACGTCAGGGGCCGTGCTGTCAGTGCGACGCCGTCACCGTGGACGGGACCTTGACCGCCTGGCTGAGGTGTGATCATTCTCCCTTCCCGGACTCTTCTCTTTGGGAGGCCGTCACTAAGGGGGCCCATACTTCAGGGGTCGGGGGGGACCACCTTCTTGAGGGGGAGCCTCTACGTACATTATTTAGAATTCTGCAGGCGAGATTTGGGCATTCTCCTCCATTCATTTATTCAGTCGTGTACTTATATCAGTGGGTATCTCAGCACCATGGACACTGTGGACCATCATCCACGACCTTATTTATTTTGTTGTTTAAACTGCTCCGTCTTTGGCCACTGGGAGCTCTTTTGGTGGGGGCGCTCCTGTGTCCCTTTGGACGAGGCCAGTCGGGGTGGACTATTTGGGGCACCTCCTTCCCCAGCCCCACAGGATGCTCCGGGCTCGGCTGGTGCATTTCCGCTTCCCCATGGAGCCCGGCTCCTTTTCTTGGATAACGGTATTAAGAGACCAAAATTTGGGTGCTGGGTGTGCTCACTGCCACCGGGATGTCCTTGCTTATAGGCCCTCCTTGGTGACAGAGCAAGGAGATATATTGTGTGTGTGTTAATCACACACACACACACACACACACACACACTTCTATATGCGACCATCTGTGTTTATATTAAGCTAAACGAGTTCTTAGTGATGTTTCTGCCACTAACCCACACCACGTGGATCAGTCCACCCTGCCCCTTGCTGATGTGCCAGCCCCACCCCAACAGTGGGAGGCCCGGCTCCCAGCCCCCACTCCCCTCCACTCAGTCACTCAATCCCAGTGCTCGAGCTGTGGTTTCGGAACTGCTGACGAGCGCCCAGCGGGAAACAACTTTACCGACTACAGTGCAGGGCTTGTGACATTCCTTCTGCCCTGAGTCTTACGGACCCCACTCGTTTCCACGGTGACCTGAGTCAGCACCCTTTTCCCACCGCCTCAGGCAGGCGGCTTCAGGCACTGGTAATAGAGTGGGATTCTCTTGTGACAGTCTGCATTCCTTCCTGGGTCCCCTGACCTACTAGGTCATTTTTTAAAATTTGCATTCATAATGGCTCACTTTTTCTGCCATAAAATTGTATGGGTTCGGCCAAATGCATGATGTCATGTACCCCCCATCACAGGGCCATGAAGTCAGTTTCCTCACCTTACAAAATGCTCTGCGTTCCATCTTCTCAACCCCCGCCCCCACAGGCCCTTGGCAATGGTCAATCTATGTACTCTCGCCGTTGTTTTCCTTTTTTTTTATTTCATTAAAAAATGTTTAAAATGTTTTATTTATTTCTGAGAGAGAGAGAAAGCGTGAGCAGGGGAGGGTCAGAGAGAGAGGGAGTCACAGAATCCGAAGCAGCTCCAGGCTCTGAGCTGTCAGCACAGAGCCCGACGCGGGGCTCGAACCCACAAACCGTGAGGTCATGACCCGAGCTGAAGTTGGATGCTCAACCGACCGAGCCCCCAGGCGCCCCTGTTTTCCTTTTTCTAGAAGATCACATTCATGGACACAGCAGCACACAGCCTTTTCAGACTGCCCTCTTCTGCTTTAGCGACACGCACTTCTGGCTCCTCCACATGTCAGCACTGGCTCAGGCTATTCGCACCCCGAATAGCATCCAATGTATGGACACCCCACAGTTTGTTCACCCACTTGCCTCCCGCAGGACATTTTGTTCACTTCCAGGTGGCGGCAATCACTAATAAAGCGAATACAAACATTTCTATGGAGGGTTTTATGTGGACATAAGCTTTCAAATCAGGTGGGTAAAATATCTGGAGCATAATCACTGGACTGAATGGGAAAATTATGTTCATCTTTGTAAGAATGTGCCAAATTATCTTCCGAAGTGGCTGGACCATTTTGCATTCCTACTAGCAATGGATGAAAGCTTCTGTTGCTCCACATCCTTGCCAGCAGTTTGGTTTTCTCTCTCTCTCTCTTTTTTTTTTTTTTTTGAAAAAACTGCAATAAAACACACTTAGCAGAATTTACCATCATAACCACTTGTAAGTGTTTAGCGGTGCTTAAGTACACTGTCGTGCAACTAATCTCCAGAATTCTTGTCACTTGTCTTTTTTTAAATGTTTTTATTTTTATTTTTGAGAGAGAAGGAGACAGAGTATGAGCAGGGAGGGGCAGAGAGAGAGGAAAAAGGAATCCGAAGCAGCTCCAGGCTCTGCACTGCCAGCACGGGGCCCGACCTGGGGTTCGAACTCACAGACTGCAAGATCATGACCTGAGCTGAAGTCACACGCTTAGCCAGCTGAGCCACCCAGGTGCCCCAAAGAATTCTTTTCATTTTGTGAAACCAAAACTCTGTTCCCATTAAACAACACCTCCCCATTTCCCTCCCCAGCCCCTGGCACCCATCATCCAACTTTCTGTTTCTACGAATGACCACTCTAGGGACCTCAGATAAGAGCTTCTTCATACTGGGGCGCCTGGGTGGCTTAGTCGGTTAAGCGTCCGACTTTCACTTAGGTCATGATCTCGCGGTTCGTGGGTTCGAGCCCCGCGTCGGGCTCTGTGCTGACTGCCAGCTCGGAGCCTGGAGCCTGTTTCAGTCTGTGACTCCCTCAATCTCTGACCCTCCCCTGCTCACGCTCTCTCGCTCTCTCTCTCTCTCCTAAATTTTTTTTTTTTTTTTTATTTCTAGGAGAGAGATAGCGTGAGCAGGGGAGGGTCAGAGAGAGGGAGGGAGTCACAGACTGAAACAGGCTCCAGGCTCTGAGCTGGCAGTCAGCACAGAGCCCGACGCGGGGCTCGAACCCACGAACCGCGAGATCATGACCTAAGCGAAAGTCGAACGCTTAACCGACTAAGCCACCCAGGCGCCCCATCTCTCTCTCTCTCCTAGAAATAAATAAAACATTAAAAAAAAAAAAAGAGCTTCTTCATACAGCCTCCTTTTGTGATGGCTTATTTCACATAGTATAATGACTTCAACTTTCACCTATACTGTAGCATTTGTTAGAATTTCCTTCCTTTTGGGACACCTGGGTGGCTCGGTCGGTTAAGTGCCCGGCTTCGGCTCAGGTCATGATCTCAGTTTGTGGGTTTGAACCCTGCATTAGGCTCTGAGCTCACAGCCTGGAGCCTGGAGCCTGCTTTGGACTCTCTCTGTCCCTCCCCTGCTCGTGCTCTGTCTCTCCCTAAGAGAAATATTTAAAAAAATTTTAAAGCATTTCCTTCTTTTCTAAGGATAAACAACAAAGAATATTCCATTGATGGAGTCCTTTTTGTTTACTCATTCATTCGTCAGTGGACTCTCGGGTTCTTCCATTGCTGGCGATGGTGAGTAACGCTGCTCCGAGTCTAGGTGCGCAAATGCCTCTGAGACCCTGCTTTCGGGTCCTTTGGGTATATACCCAGGATTGGAATTTCAGGATCATATTTATGGTAATTCTGGTTTTTTGTGTGTGAAATTGACATGTCAGGGTTGTTTTCTATTTTAGCTGTTCAAACAGGAGTGTCAGCTGTATCTTGTTTTAATTTTGCCTTCTCTAACCACAAATTGTGCTGAGCATAATTTCATATCTTTGTCATCTGTGTCTCTTTGGTGACAAAGCGTGTTCAGATCTTTTGCCCATTTTGTACCAGGGTTGTTACATTCTCATTATTAGTTTTGAGAGTTCATATATTTTGGATGCAAGCCCTTTATCGGATGTGTGGTTTACAAATAGTTTCTCCAAGTCTGTGACTTGTCTTTTCATTTCCACAACAGTGTCCTTCACAGAGTAAAAGCTTTACATTTTAATCAAGACCAGCTCGATTTTTCCTTTTGTGGACTATGATTTTGGTGTCAGAGCTAAAAGCTGAAATCTGAAGCTGTGTACATTTCCTTCCATATCTCCTTTGAAAGTCTGACGCTTTTGCATTTTCCATTCAAGCCTGGGGGTTCAGACTTCAACACGTGGATTTTGAGGGGACACAATTCAGTCCATAAAATCGGTGTGGCTAAGGCTTTATCAAAGTTACTGAGGTTTTCAAAGAGCCAGCTTTTTGCTTTCATTGATTTTTCTCTATTACTTATTCATTTTCTATATCATTGATTTTTCTCTTTGTCCTTACTTCTATTTTGGGTTTAATTTGCTCTTCTTTTTTCTAGGCTTTAAGATAGAAACTTATATACTTGATTTTGGACCTTCATTATTTTTCAATACACACATCGAAAACTGTATATACCCTCTAATAACTGTTCTGGCTGCATCTCCAAATTTTTGATATATTGTGCTTTCCACAATTCCACACAATTTGGTTAAAAATATATCCTAATTCCCCTTGTGATTTATCAGGTTATGTTTTGAGGGCTGATAGTGTGTTCAGGTATTCTGTTCCTTACTAGTTGTTTTCCTTAATTGTCCTCTCAATTTCTTGTGATTTAAAAAAAAATTTTTTTATTGAGAGAGAGAGAGTAGGAGAGGTCGGGAGAGAGAAGGAGAGATAGAGAGAGAGGGAGAGAGAGAATCCCAGGCAGGTTCCATGCTGTCAACACAGAACCCACAAACCGTGAGATCATAACCTGAGCTGAAATCAAAGGTTGGACACTTAACTGACTGAGCCACCCGGGCGCCCTGTGATTTTTTTTTTTTATTATTAAGTAATAATACATTGGGCCCAACATTGGGCCTGAACTCATGATCCAGAGATCAAGAGGCACGCGCTCTACTGACTGAGCCAGCCAGGCGTCCCTGTCCTCTCGATTTCTAAGAAAAGATTGTTGAAATATCCAACTCTACTTGCGAATATTCAGTGAGATTTTGTCTCATGTATTTTTGAGTTTTCTTTGAGTTGTTATTGGGTGTATACACCTTTAGAGCTGATATGTCTTTACTTCTGGTAATATTTCTCGTCCTTACATCTCCTTTGTCTGGTACTAATATAGCAGCTCCCCTTTCTTATGATTACAGTTTGAATTGCCTAATATATTCCATTTTAAACTTTCAACCTATTTATATTGAAAGTGTGTTTTTTGCAGGCATCACTTATTTTGGTCTTGTTATTTCATCCAGTCTGTCAATTGCTGACTTCTGATTGGAATAATTAGACCCTTTTCATTTAATGCAACTATTGGTAAGTTATACTATTTTGTTATAGAGTATTTTTTTTAGTAATTCATTTCATTTCTTCTATTGGCTTCTATTCATTCTCTCCCTCTCCCACCCCTCCTCTCTCCAGACATACTACAGTCTACCTTCAAATATGATTTTACTGGTACACATATAATATGAGAATCTTGCAAGAATCCACTCCTATTTCCTTTCTCTTGTCTTTGTGCTGGCTTTGCCATATAGAACTTCTACATGTGTTAAAACCTGACAATTCATTGCTATTTATTTTTGCTTTAAAGTCAACTATACATGGGGTGCCTGGGTGGCTTAGTCGGTTAAGCGTCCAACTTTCGCTTAGGTCATGATCTCACGGTTCGTGGGTTCGAGCCCCGCGTCGGGCTCTGTGCTGACTGCCAGCTCAGAGCCTGGAGCCTGTTTCAGAGTCTGTGTCTCCCTCTCTCTCTGGCCCTCCCCTGCTCACACTGTCTTTCTCTCTCTCTCAGAAATAAAAAAATAAATAAATAAATAAAAATAAAAGTAAATAAAGTCAACTATACTTTAATAAAATACTATACATGGGGTGCCTGGGTGGCTTAGTCGGTTAAGCGTCCGACTTTCGCTTAGGTCATGATCTCGCGGTTCGTGGGTTCGAGCCCCGCGTCGGGCTCTGTGCTGACTGCCAGCTCAGAGCCTGGAGCCTGTTTCAGTCTGTGACTCCCTCTCTCTCTGACCCTCCCCTGCTCATGCTGTCTTTCTCTCTCTCTCCTAGAAATAAATAAAACATAAAAAAAAAAAAATCAATTTAAAAAAAAAATTAAAAACAGTAAAAAATTCTTACTCATATTTCCCATTTTTGGCATTCTTTATTTCCATTTGGTATCAGTTTCTTTCAGTTTGTAGCTTTTCCTTTTATTTTTCTTTAATACGTATTTTTTAAGTAATCTCTATACCCAGTGTGGGGCTTGAACTTACAACCCCAAGATCAAAGTTGCACACTCCACCAACTGAGCCAGCCAGGCACCCCACGTAGCTTCTTCCTTTAATATTTCTTGCAGTGAAGGTCTGGTGGTAATAAATGATCTCAGCCTTGTTTGTCTGAAAAAGTTTTGTTTTGTCTTCCCTTTGGAGGAGAACTTTCTCTGGATACAGAATTCTAAGTTGATAGGTTTTTTTGGTCCTTTCAGCAATTTAAACATGTCATTAAATCATCTTCTGGTTTTCATTGTTTTGTTTTGTTTTTTAATGTTTAATTTATTTTTGAAAGAGAGATAGAGACAGCTTGAGCAGGGGAGGGTCAGAGAGGGAGGGAGGAGACACAGAATCCGAAGACAGGCTCCAGGCTCCGAGCTGTCAGCACAGAGCCCGACACGGGGCTCAAACCCATGAACCATGAGATCATGACCTGAGCCAAAGTTGGACGCTCAACCGACTGAACCACCCAGCCGCCCCCATAATACTTATTTTTAAATCTCTGCTAATTCCACCATCTCTCACATGTCTTGGTCTCTTCGTATTGACTGATTTTTCTTCTAGTTATGGGTCACATTTTCTGCTCACACATGTCTCATAATTTTTCATCAAATGCTCGATGTTGTAAAGTCAAATTGTTGAATCTCTGGTTTTTATTGTCTTTTTTTTTTAAAAGAATGTTGAAGTTTGGGGGGAGAAAGAATGTTGAAGCTTGTTTTAACAAGAAATCAACTTACTTGCAAGGCAGTTTGATCTTTTTTGAGGCTTATTTATTCATTTACTTAAAAATTTTTTAACGCTTAATCATTTTTGAGAGAGTGTGAGTGGTGGAGGGGCAGAGAGAGAGGGAGACACGGAATCTGAAACAGGCTCCAGGCTCTGAGCTGGCTGTCAGCACAGATCCGGAAGCAGGCTCAAATTCACAAGTTGTGAGATCATGACCTGAGGCAAAGTCGGACTCCTAACCGACTGAGACACCCAGGGACCTCTATTCATTTTTTTAAAAGATTTTGTTTTTTTAAAGATTTTTATTTGTAAGCAATCTCTGCACCCAATGTGGGGCTCAAATTCACAACCCTGACATCAAGAGTCACATGCTCTACTGACTGAGCCAGTCAGGAGCCCACCCCCCCCTTTTTTTTTTTAAATTTTTTTAACGTTTATTTATTTATTTATTTATTTATTTATTTATTTATTCTAGGAGAGAGAGACAGCGTGAACAGGGGAGGGTTAGAGACAGAGCGAGACACAGACTCTGAAATAGGCTCCAGGCTCTGAGCTGGTAGTCAGCACAGAGCCTGACGCGGGGCTCGAACCCACGAACCGCGAGATCATGACCTAAGCAAAAGTCGGACGCTTAACCGACTAAGCCACCCAGGCGCCCCAACGTTTACTTATTTAGAGACAGAGAGAGACAGAGCACGAGCTGGGGAGGGGCAGAGAGAGAGGGAGACACAGAATCTGAAACAGGTTCCAGGCTCTGAGCTGTCAGCACAGAGCCTGATGCGGGGCTTGAACCCAAAGACTGTGAGATCATGACCTGAGCTGAAGTCGGACGCTTAACCAACTGAGCCACCGAGGCGACCAGAAGCCACTTTAAAGCTTTGTTAGAGCAAGCCTGGATTAGCCTCTTACCCTGGGATAGGTCAGCCCTGCTCCTCACGTGGCGATTATGAAATCTCCAGGAAATGCCTGGATGCTTAATGAGGTCTGCTGGGAACCCAAACGTCTCTCTGTCCCAGGTGAGCTCTGGGAATTGTGCGGCTCTACAGATCTCCAGGAGCTGTTCTTCGCTGAGTCTCATGGGACTTCCTTGTACACAAGCACAGTTTAAAATTCACCAAAACCTTAAGGGAACCTCTGTGTAGATTTCTGGAGCTTGTTCTCTGCGTAGCTGCTTCCACCGAGGCCCCGGCCCTGCTAAGTCCACCCGCGGCAGCCTCTCCAAACTCCAGTGTCTGTGTCTCAACTCACGAGACTTGCGTGTTCTGGGTCTCTGTCCGGAGTGTGCTCCGGGCAGAAAGGCGAGATCACTGTGCGGCTCACATCCCTGTTTTCTTCTCTTAGGGATGGCGGTCCTGCGCCGTCTATCGCCGAATGTCTTTAAAAAGCTGCTACGTCGTTTTTTTCTTTCCAGTGTCCTAGTTGCTTATGACAGGAGAACAAATCCGATGCCAGTTACCCCCTGATGGCTGGAAACAAGTCCCTTCTATACTTTGTATTGTGCATATTAACATATTTCTACACGTAAACGATATACTCTTCCACGATCTGATTTTCCTTTTATCAACATGAGAGGGACACCTCTCCCTGTCACTGTGTTTAGATACACCTTCTTCATGGCCGGGTGGTATTCTGCTGCGGAAATTTACTGCCAGGTAACTAACTGCTTCTCGCTGATGGCTACCAATATGGCTTTAAGTTTCTTGCTATTGTACACGACGTGGTGATGGGAATTCTTATTGCTGCATCTTTGTGAACTTGCCGGGGAGTGTCCGCCGCTTCCAACCTCTCAGCCCACCGACCTTGAGATTTCTCAGAGAGTATTTGCATTTTAAGCCTTTTCCCAATTTTCATGGGGGAAATTTCTATTTAAATGTGAAGGCTCTTTCAAGACTTTCTGCCAAGTAAGGTAAAAAGAGACAGGCCTGGGTAATTGGTTTCTTGCTTTCAATACATAACCCTTCCGCAGACTTTGCCAAGACAACTACGGGTACATCTTGTTCTTTTCACTTGCCATTATGATGTAAGCATTTCCCCAGATCCACTCCTGCTTCTCTCTGGCCCACGGGACCATCCCACTGTTGGGGCTGCTGAGCCCCAGGGTTGTGGGGTGCTTGGCTAATGCCGCCCAGGGCGCCCTGGCTCCTGACTGTTTCGAATCCCTCACATGGTACGAGGCCGAGGGGCCTGTTCTGGCCAAAAGGCCTAAGGGAGGATCTGCTGCAGAGGCTTCTGGGACAGGTTTCTCTTCCCATAAAAGGGGACAGAGGTGACCAGCTGGCCCTGCCTCTTCCTCTTTTCTTTCTATTGCTTTTCTTTCTTTCACTGGGGTGAGGACTGTGAACAATGTTTGAGGCTCCAGCAGCCAGCTTGCAACCCGTGAAGACAAAAGCCCAAACCCACCTGCTACAGGCATCGGAGCGGAAAGTCTAAGAAGCGGGTCCTGGCCGAGGACAGCCCTCACTTCCAGATTTCTGGCTATATGAGCACAATAAACCCCTATGAGTCGAACGTCCTGTGAATTGGGTTCTCTGTTTCCTGCAGCTGAATTCATTCCTACATGCTTCGCCATTCTTACCCAGACACACGGCAGACTTGCGTCTGCGGAGAAATGCATGTGGATGCACAACGCGACGGCTTAGGGAGGCCCTTCCACGGCCGCTTCCCGCTGTGTCCTCGGTCAGGATTCTTGGTGGGGAGTAACAGATACTCCCCGCATTGGGAAACTACATGAGGAAAGACAGTTTGGCAGATGAGATCGGGCAGCCCACCGGAGCCACAGGAAGCCTGGGAGCCTTTCCTGGTGGGTGGGCGGGACCCCAAGGAAGCGGGCGCCCAGCCCAGGTACTCGCAGGGTGCTCCGGATGTGGGGTCTCTGGCCTTGAACCCTCTGCTGCGGGCCCCAAACCGTCGGTGCAGCTGCTAGTGATCCCCCCGAATTGGAGTCTTTTCTATCACTACATCCAGGTACAAAGTCCCAACAGACAGCTCTGCAGCGCCGGGCCGGGCTGAGCTGCCGTGGGGGGAGGGGAGGTCAACATGGCCCCTGTTTTGTAAACGGCGAGAGACGTATTCGATCTGAAGAGAAACCAGAGTGGGATCTGGCCACTGTTTTGCGTCAAGCTTCACGGAACCGCAGGCTTCAGGCGGTGCGAACAGGGCTGCACGGGGCTCGTGGGCTCCGCGCACCCCACGCGCGCGGGCGTCGCGCCGGCCCGTCCCGCCGCAGCCCCCGCAGCCCCGCCCCTCCGCCGCGCCGCCTGCGGATCCCGCGGGATCACGCCCCGAGTCCGGGAGAGCCGTGCCCTGATTGGCGGAGGCCCGCACGGTCTGGCCAATCACCTGGACGGAGGCGGTCTCCTCGCTGGGCTCGCGGGCGCCGCGCAGGCCACTGGCGGCGCGGGGGCGCGGGGGCGCGGGGGCGCGGGGGCGCGGGGGCGCGGGGGCGCGGGGGCGCGGGGGCGCGGGGGCGCGGGGGCGCGGGGGCGCGGGGGCGCGGGGGCGCGGGGGCGCGGGGGCGCGGGGGCGCGGGGGCGCGGGGGCGCGGGGGCGCGGGGGCGCGGGGGCGCGGGGGCGCGGGGGCGCGGGGGCGCGGGGGCGCGGGGGCGCGGGGGCGCGGGGGCGCGGGGGCGCGGGGGCGCGGGGCGGAAGGCGGGGTGGGGCGGGGGCGGCGGCGCGAAGCCCCCAGCGCGGCGGTTCGGAGCGGAGCTTCAGAGCCAGACTGTGGGGTCTGGAACCAGGCGTTGCCGCTTCGCAGCTGTGCCCTCTTGGTCCCGTTGCTCAGCCCCCTGGGGCCTCTGTTTGCGCATCTGGGGGGGGGGGTGCAGGGGCGCTCCTGATGCTGGAGTGCCCACTCCGTGGATGCGCGTCCACCCGTCTACATAAGTGCTTTATCCCCTCCTCTCCCCTCCCCTTGTTGATTAAGAACAGACCGAATGTGGGGCGCCTGGGTGGCTCAGCCGGTTGAGTCTGGCTCAGGTCATGGGCGCGAGCCCCGCGTGAGGTTCTGTGCTGACAGCTCAGAGTCCGCTTCAGTTTCTGTGTCTCCCTCTCTCTCAGGCCCTCCCGCACTCTCACTCTGTCTCTAAACATTAATTTAAAAAAACATTAAAAAACAACAACAATCAGACTGAACGTTGATGTTTCATGCGCACCCACAGCAAACATTCAGTAAGCACCCACTGTATGCCTGATGTGGTGAGCACAGCCCTGCAGGGGTGACGCCTGCTGCAGGGCAGCCCCTCCACTTTGGGAACAGCGCCGGTGTGGGCAGGATGACCCCACAGGATGGGCAGGAGCTGGCGCCCTCTAGTGCCAAGGACGTCTTGGGCAGAGGGAGCACCACAAGAGAATGCCCGCAGGACCAGACAGCGGGCCCCTCCCAGGAGATGGGACCCTGCAGGGCCTTGGCCAGATCTGGAGAGGGGACCATGAGCCTCCGTCCCAGGATCTCACCCTGAATTCCGGCTCCCCCTGCTGCCCTTTCTCAGAAAGGGAAAATCATGGCGCCCTGCGGTTCCATCCTCTCCCACGTTGATGACGGGCTCAGGGTAGATGCCTGGCTGCCTCCGTTTCTTTTGGCGGCCTGTCGGTGTAACAAAGTGCCCCCACACTTAGCGCCAACAGTATCCGAGGGTCAGGAAATGGCTTACTTGGGTGGTGGTCCTGGTTCAGGGTCTCTCATGAGGTTGTGGTCAAGCTGCGCTGAGCCAGTAGACTCTGACGGCTGGATCTGGCTCATGGCGCTGTTGGGAGGCCTCTGTTCCTCGCCAAGGTGGAGGAAGTGACCCAAGAGAGGGCTCCTCTCTCCCTTTCTTTAAGTTTATATGTAAGTAATCTCTACATCCAACAGGGGGGTCGAACTCATGACTTGAGATCAGTAGCCACATGCTCTTCCAACTGAGCCAGCCAGGCACCCTGGGCCCCATCTCTCTTTTTTTTTTAATGTTTATTTTTATTTTAATTTATTTCTAGGAGAGAGAGAGAGAGAGAGCGTGAGCAGGGGAGGGTCAGAGAGAGGGAGTCACAGACTGAAACAGGCTCCAGGCTCTGAGCTGGCAGTCAGCACAGAGCCCGACGCGGGGCTCGAACCCACGAACCGCGAGATCATGACCTAAGCGAAAGTCGGACGCTCAACCGACTAAGCCACCCAGGTGCCCCATGGGCCTCATATCTCTTATACCCTAATCTCAGAAGTGCCACGGCATTGCTTCTGCCCTGTTGGCCACACAGACCTCCCCAGGCTGGTGCAGTGTGGGAGGGGACCCAGGGACCTGGGCACCAGGGGCGGGCCATCAGGCCCACCACAGATGGCTGCTGTGGTGTGTCTGTGTCTGCCTCCTATGGGTTTGTTTTAGAAACTAATTAGCAGTTTTGTAATTTGTTTATTTACATATTTTTAAGGGTTTTCTTTTTTTGAGTAATCTCTCCCCGTAACATGCGTCTTGAACTCACGACCCCGAGACGAGTCACACGCTCCACTGACTGAGCCAGCCAGGCGCCCTCACCAGTTTTGTTATTAAGATGTCTCAAGTCCGGGGCGCCTGGGTGGCTTAGTCGGTTAAGCGTCCGACTTTCGCTTAGGTCATGATCTCGCGGTTCGTGGGTTCGGGCCCCGCGTCGGGCTCTGTGCTGACTGCCAGCTCAGAGCCTGGAGCCTGTTTCAGAGTCTGTGTCTCCCTCTCTCTCTGACCCTCCCCGGCTCACGCTGTCTCTCTCTCTCTCCTAGAAATAAATAAAACATTAAAAAAAAAAAAAAAAAAGATGTCTCAAGTCCACCCTCGCGTCCACTGAGGCAGGTTGAGGGCCACATCTGGAAAGCAGAATGTGGCTCCACTGCCAGGATTCTTCTGGAAACCCTTCTCAGAGACCTTCACTCCTATGGCCTCAACCTGTCCAGTATAGACAAATAATTCGCTTGGATACGTTTCAGATTTATTTTTCCTGAGAACATTAATTTGCTGAAAGCAAATCCCTGTTTGTGATTCTCTCAGATCTTGCTCGTGTTGGTGATTTAGGCGAAAGGACAATCCAAACTGTCCCTGCAGCCTCGTCAGGCCCGAGGAGAGGTCAGCACCCCTCCCCCCGCCCAGACCCGAGACTACCTGCACCCCCGGGGAGGCCAGGGGCCAGGCGCTGCTGCTGGCAGGGCACCCTGGACGATGGGTGTCCACCATTATGGACAAATGAGCCAGCTGCTAAGGACAGCGCCAGCTCCGATGACACTGCACAGGGAGTGGCCCGGAGCCAAACTAAGGAGCATCCGGGAGAGAGGAACGGGGCCTTCAGCGCTGGGGACCCATTACATCAGCCATCCAGGGTCAGGAGATAATTTGTCAGCTCTCTGCCCCACGTGGCCCCTGTGGAAATCAAACAAGCAGACTTGCCCATTTTTAGAGATAAATTAAATGCATCAATATAAAAAAGTCAGACAGCAACGCAGAGGGGAGAGCGTGGGGAGGTGGACAGAGCTGTGATTTATCGGCCCTTTAATAAGTGTTTCTGGGGCTGCCCTGGCGGCCTCCCGCCAACCGCACGGTGACCGTGAGCCCCTCCGCTGAGGCCATGAGCGGAGCTACCACCCCAACTTGCCAACCGCCCGCCCGGAGAGGCAGATCTCCTAGCCGGTGTCCCGGGAGCACCAAATACAAACTGCATTGGGAAAACGATGGAGAAGGAGTGAGGGGCTGGCGGGCGGGGGAAGGTCTCACCAGCTACCCTGGCGCCGCTTCCTGTGCGGCCACAGTGCGGCTGGACGCCCCTCGGAGCTACGCCTGGGTTTCACCAGCCCAGGAGCCTGGAGGGTCCTCACTGGCTCTGCTTCCTCGGTATGAACCTGCCCCCTGCCCCCAGGGCCAGCCCCCACCCTCCAACCACAGATGCCTTTCCCCTGCACCCCCAACACCAGCCACGGCCACCCTGTAACGTGTACCAATCCGGTAGGTGAGGAATGACCCATCCTGATTGCTTGAACGTGCGTGTCTGATTTTGGGGGCCTGGGGCACTTTTTCATTTTGTCCGGGGTGGCCGTGGGATGTCTGTTTATAGTCATTGCCTATTTTTATTGAAGTGCTGCTGGTCTTCTCTGCTGATTAACAAAGCCCCTCTGACGTGTTGAGAATGTTACCCACAGTGGCCCAATTTGTTGCTGCGCCCTGGTTCTGGGGTGGGGCTGGGGGAAGGGTTGACCTTGATCTGAAAGGTCGCCTACAGATTTATATTCACTACTTCATTGTCAACCAGTACTTAGGGAGGGCCTCATGGGAAGTGTGAAGGACACAGCTGGAAACACAGAGAGCAGAAAGTACTCACATCCTAGGAACGGGAAACAGTCTTAAAAACAAGGAAACTGCAGAATGTCAGAGGGGGTGTGAGCTACGGAGAAAACGCTGGGAGGGGGTTGCAAGTTTACGGAGGGGCTAGAGGTGGCCCCTCTGAGAAGACAACATGTGAGCAAAGATTTGAAGGAGGACATGGGGCACCTAGATGGAAGGGAAAAGAGAGGTCCCCAGAGGCATGGATGGTGCAAAGGCCCTGGGGTGAGCGTGGGACTGGGTGTACTCAGTGTACTGAGTGGGCTCTGAGGACTCTGACTTCTCAACTGAGCAGGTGTCAATTGTGCAGCAATGCAGTTTGGGCAGCTGAGCAGGATTCTCAGTTTGGGTAGAAAGCACCGAGGCTGGGAGCGAGTGGCTTACAGAGGCTTGCTTCCCCGGCCCTCCACCCCTGCCAGGACCTGGGGTTTCTGAGGCACATCCAGGCAGCCCTTGGGGAAGAGAGGCTTTGGGCGTGTAGGACAATGCCCCCCCCCCCCCCGCCCGGACTCTCTGCAACAGAGAGGAGGGGGGAGAGGACATGGCGTGGCTTCCATTGTGCACAGGGGCGAGGTGTCACCCATTCCCGTCTCCAAAGGGCTCCTGGTTGGAGGGGGGACAGCCCCTGCTTGGCCCTGTCACTCAGCCCATTCCCCTTCTTGCAGGCCTGGGGCTGCCGGGGCCTCACCCTCACTCTCCATCGTCTGGGGCCGGGTCACATACGGTGGTGGCGGTGGTGGGTGTACGTGCTGAAGCTGCGAGTCCCTGCGGCCTTTGCATCGACCCCGCCGCGGGAACCCGGGCAGGCCCGAGGCGGGAGCTGGCCGGCCGCCGACGGGGTCGGGGACCCGAGCGCTTGGCCGCGTGGGCACCGGACTGCCGGAGAGAAGGGGTAAGGTCCTGTGCTGGAGATCCTGGGTCCCCGGGGAGAGGCTGTCTCCGCGGAAGGGGTGGGGTTCGTAGCCGCTCAGGGTTTTGTTAGTTATTCCCCAAGGCAGAGCTGACTTAACGGAAATTCTCCCGAAGCCTCTTCTCGCCGCTCGGCTGCGGAGCTGGAGCAGGGGAGGGAGGGAGGAGAGCCGGGAGGAGGGGGAGGCCGGCCCGCCCTGGGGGCGGGGGGCGCACCTGCAGGCCGTCGTCTCCCGCGCCCGCCCGGGGGAGGGGCGACAGGGCCCCCCCGCTGCGGCCTCGCGGGCCCAGCGCCGCCTTTGTCTTCGGATGAAGGGCCCCTCCCGCGCCGCAGAACGCGCAGCCAGATGTCGCCCTCCGCTCTCCGAGGGGCCGGCTCGTAAATTCTGAGTCTCTCTTTTGTACGAAGCGCTGGTCGTCCTACAGTAATGACCTTTCCGGGGCGGAACAGCGCCTCCTCCTCCCGGTCCTGCTTGGAGGGCTCGGGCGGCCGGGCCGAGGAGGGGCGGGCGAGCACTGACCCCGGGGCAGGCTGGGGGGAGGGGAGAGGGGCCGCGCACCTGCCGGCGCCCCGGTTCGGGCCCCGTCCGGAGGCAGGAGCGCGGCCACACCTCCAGCGCAGTGCAGGGTCCCGCCGGGCGCCGGAACCCCGAGGTCCCCGGGGACCGAGGGTCGGACGAGGGCGGGCCCCCAGAGGCAGGGGCGGGGCCGCACGTAGAGCCCATTGCGCACGCGCCCTCTGCCCCGCCCACCCCACTCCCATTGGGCATTGGGCCGCCGCCCCGCGTGATTGGTCCGGGCTGTCGTGCTCTCGGCCAATGGGCGCGCGGCCCCTGGCGAGCCGGGCGGCGGGGCGAGGCCGGCCGCGGAGGCGCGGTTGCAGGGGCCCCGGGGCCTCTCCTCGGACGCTCGGCGGCCGCCCTTCTGTGCGGGGCGTGAGGCCGCGGGGGAGCCTGCGGTCCCAGTAGCGGAGCTGCGCACAGCCCCGCAGTCCGCCCAGCGAGAGGCCTCCGCCCACGGCGGCCGCGGGCTGCGCTGGGCGCCCCACGCCGGGGGTCGTGGGCGCCCCCGCTACGGGTGCTTACCCCCGTGCCCGGCCCGCCCGCCCCAGAAACAGGCCTTAGAAAGCAAACAAGCCCACCCTTGTAAAAGTATCACCAAAAATGAGCGGTGGTCAGGCCGGAGGTAAAGACGAAATGTTTTCTTCTCTGTAGTTTATAAATGATCTTCAGTGGATTTATAATTTGCAATGAAAATATTCCTTTTTAGAAGTTAATGCTGGGGGCGCCTGGGTGGCTCAGGCGGTTAAGCGTCCGACTTCGGCTCAGGTCATGATCTCAGGGTTTGTGGGTTCGAGCCCCGCGTCGGGCTCCGTGCTGACAGCTCAGAGCCTGGAGCTGCTTCGGCTTCTGTGTCCCCCTCTCTCTCTGCCCCTTCCCCACTCGCTCTCTGTCTCTCAAAAATAAATAAATGTTAAAAAAATTTTTTAAAAACGAATTACCTCCCACTCTTATCTGTATGCCCAAAGGGACTGAAAATAGCAGATCCCACAAGTTCTTGTATTCTGATGTTTATTGTACCATTAGTCACGACAGGAAAAGGTGGACCCAACCCACTGTCCATCAGCAGATGAATGGATAAACAAAACATGGTCTCTCAGCGCAGTGGAATATTATTCAGCCATAAAAAGCCATTCTGACTCTGGTGAGTCTTGAGGACATTATACTAAGTGACATGAATCAGACAGGAAAAGACAAATATATGATTCCACTTACGTGAAGCATTTCGTATAGACAAACTTTAGAGATCGAAAGTAGATTAGCAGTTGCCGGGGGCTGGGAGAGGGTGGACTATGGAGTCATTGCTTAATGAGTACAAAGTGTCTGTTTGGGATGATGAAAAAGTCCTGGAAACTAGTGGAGAGGGTTGCACAACACTGTGAATGTACTTTAATGCCACTGAACTGTACACTTAAGAGTGATTTGAAAATGGCAAATTTCATGTTCTATTTTACCACAATCTTAATTTTTTAAAAATGTTTTATTTATTTCTGAGGGAGAAAGAGAGACAGAGTGAGCAGGGGAGGGGCAGAGAGAGAGGGAGACACAGAATCTGAAATAGGCTCCAGGCTCTGAGCCGTCAGCACAGAGCCCGACGCGGGGCTCGTACCCACGAACCGCGAGATCACAACCTGAGACGAAGTCGGATGCTTAACCGACTGAGCCACCCAAGCGCCCCATATTTTACCACAATCTTAAAAAGTAATGATGTGGGGCACCTGGGGGACTCAGTCGGTTGACTGTCCCACTTTGGCTCAGGTCATGATCTCAGGTTCATGGATTCCAGCTCCACATCGAGCTCACTGCTGTCAGCCTATCAGCGCAGAGCCTGCTTCAGATCCTCTGTTCCCCTCTCTCTGCTCCTCCCCTGCTTGCACTCTCCCCACAATAAATACATAATATAAAAAGTAATGATGTAATTAATGTACTAAAACCATGGGATTGTACACTTCAAACAGGTAAATTATGGTTTGTGAATTACAGCTCAGCGAAGCTGTGGAAATCTTGAAAGCAGCAATATTGGAAACAGTGTATACCATCTCTGCTCCGAAAGTGCCCTTGACCTGGGTGAGGCAGGATTTGGGTTCAGACGGAGGCGTGGCGTCCGCTGGGTGGGCTGCGAACAGGCCTCTCCGGGGAGCACACACACCAGAGGCTGTGTCCACTACAGAGACAAGGCCCCCGAAGCACACAACCGCACCGGACGGGGATAAAACTAGACCCAGCTCCTCCCTCCTCCCCCCACTCCTCCTCAGCTCCGGCCCCTCGGGGATCGGGATCGAGGCAGAAACAGGGTACGGTGCTCCCCAGAGGTGCCTTGCCTTTTACTCTCATAGGGCAGCCTCCTTTTTGGCTCCTAAGTTACCTCCCTTCCCATCAGGAACACGGGCGCGGGGAGGGGCGGGGGCGCCGTCCACTGGGTGCAGAAGGGTCGCCGGTGTGGTGGTCGGGGCCGGGGGTGGGGGTGGGGGTGGTGAGGAAGATGCTAGAAAACGATCAGCTTCCCCTCCCCACCCGCGCGTCCTGCACGTCGGCCGCCTTCCGGGCCGCGGCCGCTGGGGGGCGCCCACGGACCGCTGCTGCCGCCCGCCCGGAGGGCCCTTGGCGGCGCGGGAGGTTCATCTCCTGTTCAGGCCAGAACGCTGGGCGGAGGGCAGGAGCGGGAGGCCCCCAGAAGTCTTTAGACCTGGTCCCCAGACCCGCCAGGCGGCCACTTCCCGCCCCAAGGCTGCGCCGCAGCTGGCGAGGTAGCGGCGAAAATGCAGCAAAGACTTGGTGGGCGGAGTAACCGCCTAGCGTGCCTTCCAGGGCCATGTGCCTCCCTGCTGACTGCTCGGTGCTCAGCTCCTCTGCAGGCAACCCTGGACTCACCCCGCCCTTGTGAAGCGGTGGCCGCGACGCCCTCCTGCACACTCACTTCCTTTAAGACACACTACTAGATGGCCAAGACCCGTCATCCCTCTAGGGTTTCTCTGGCCCATCCCCAACCCCTGTGTGCCTCAAAACTCTACCCTAGGAAGAGCTGGGGTATCCTCAGCAGGTGACCTGTGATGTGAGCAGGAACCAAGAGAGTGACTGTCCCCGTCTCCTTGCACCTCCATGCCTTTCCCCCACCTGGCAGAGCCTCTGACTGCAGCAGCTGGGCCTGGAACTCAGGCTGTCTCCCGGGGGCCTGGCTGGGAAGGGGGCGGCATCCACACGGATGCCCGCTTGCCATGGGCTGTGGCGGCTGCAGAGGTCTCCTCTTCATCTTCCAGGGAATCAGCCCAGGCTCGTTCCGGAAGTGGGACCCTGAGCCAACCCCTTAACCCCAGAGCCCGTTCCCAGCCTCTGCCCCGTGGCTCCTGCGAGCCAGCAGATGAAGGTCTCTGGCTAATCACTCTGTCCTCCATGGGAGTTTACCAGTAGGACCCCGTCTGCCTCAAGTGGCCCAGTCACAGTCACTTGACATCAAGGGACAGACATGGTCTGGCTCTTCAAGGTGACAGTGAGAGCATCGCTGCCATGGCCTGTGACGAGCAGAAGCCCTTTGGCAAGTACCTGGGGGGAGGGGCAGCTGACTCACTGGGACCCTGCCTTCATCCCCAGTAGCCCTGGGATAAGCAGACAGCCCCAGGCTCTGGGGAAGCAAGTTTGAGGAGGGGGCGGCCCTGCTGCCCTCACTGGAGTTGGGGGGACCGGGCGCAGCCTGGGCAGGGGAGCGCTCCAGCAGCTGCATGGGCTCTGACGCAGTGGCCAGCCCTGGGTCAGCCGGGTCACAGAGCAGCCAGCCCCTAAATCATTCTGGGCCCGGCCTACCCGAGGGGGAGGCTTCCGCTCCAGGTGGGTGACTGGGGGCCCTAGCTATCACCCCCACAGTCTGTTTCCTCTTTCCTGCGCTGGCTCCCTAGGCCTCCTGGGGCAGTCTGCTCTTAGGTGGAGCCTCCCAGCTTCCGGAGGCCTCCGTGGGAGAGCAACAAAATACCTCTGAAAGGAGCCTGCGATGTTGGGAAGTTCTGGTGCCCCGCAAGTTTGTAGGACAGGCAGCCGAGAAGCCCAGAGTGCCTGCATTTAGGTGGAGAAGTGGCTCTCACTCAGCATGGTGGGGGCGGGGCGGGGGCAGGCACCACTCACCACTGGCGGTCTCCTCCACGTCACCCCGGTGACTCGCCCCAGCACCCCTGGGCTGGCTTTCCCTTCCCTCCCCGGGGTCAGCACAGAGGGTCCTTGCCCCCGAAACAGCAGGGGAAGGGGGGCATCCCACTCCTACGTTCACCCTGAACTCTCACCAAGGAGACGCCCCAAGCCGGGCGAGCTGTCCCCTTCCCTCTGCTTTCCTTCTTCCTGTGTGCGATGCGCCCAGCCACCCGGATGGGGCCTGTTTAATTGATTCAATTTGTCCAACAGTAAAAACACTCTGCAGATGTCAGCCTCCCAGCACCCCACGCCCAGGGAGGCAGCAGACACCTGCCAAGGCCCTGGGGCTGGGAGTCCTTCCAGGGGCCACTACAGCCAGACTGCGGGGGAGGCCCTGGCTCCCATGCTGCTAGTTGGGAGCCGGAGCCAAAGAGCCACCTATGGCTGAGGGACTGTTCCGACCACGGGCGGAGAGGCATTCTGAATGCTGATCAGATTAGAATCTTTTTCAGGGAATTACGGTTTTTACGGACTCCGGACTCCGGGTTCTAGACAGATGGCTGCTGTTTCGGTCAAGGCGCTATTCCTGGGCCAGTGTTAGGGCTCCATCTTCTCCATCCCCTTAGGGCTTGGGGGTTCTTCCAGGTCAGTGTGGGATGGGAGGGGGTGCTGAGGATTCCCTGGGGCCTGACAGCTCCCCCCCCAACTCCCACGGCTTGGTGGTCTCCTTGGTTGCCACCTGGTGGGAGAAAAGGAGCTGAGCCTCTGAGCTCCCAGCTTGTTGGGGACTCCAGGCCCCTGTGTAGACAGGGTAGCCTGGCATCTCAGGTCCCCGCAGAGCTGCAGCGCCCTGTGTACCTGTGGGGATGTGTTTGCAGCCACTGCCTCACTAGGAAATGCTTTCTGGCCTTTCTGGGGGGAAGGTGGTGGGCTACGAGGGAGGCTCGGACCCGAACCCCTCTCTCCGTGAGGGCCCCTGGCTCCTGAGCCCCCACTTTCTACAGCAGAGGGAGACCACTGGAGTGAAGAGCAGGGATGATTTAGGGAGAGTTGGCACAGCTGGCCAGGCGGTGGCAGGGGCTTCTTTCTGCCCCATCCCCCACTCAGCCCCATCTGGGACAAGAACCCTCAACCATGATTGGGAAGAGCTTGTCACCCTGAATAGGGTCACGGGTTAGCCAAATCCGGACATCCAGTCTCCCCTCTCCCACGTGCACCTTCTCAGGGAAAATCGGAGACTTTCTATCAGTCACTTGTTACATTTAACATGATCCCAAGCTCATTTTTTTTTTTTTATGGGCTCTTCTCCACAATTTCTAGGAGACAGGGAGAAAGCAAGGGTAAGGGAACCGAGCAACCGAGAACGGAAAGGGCTTGTCCAAGGTCAGACCCTGCACAGGCACGTATCAGGCGGTTGCTTCTTTCTCCTGCGCGTGAACAAGCTGGGGGGCTGGGGGAGGCCAGGCCCCCTGAACGGCCATTTTGGAAGGACGTCGGGCGGCGGCCTGCAGCCCCCCACGGGCTCCCCTGCGGCCCCAGCCCGGGCTCCGGGTAGGGGGACCCGGGCGACGGGGCCCGGGAGGCGGGGCCGGCGGCGCCGAGGAGGAAAGAACAAAAGGGAGCCCCGCCCCCTCCCCGGCCGGCTCGCGGCGACCAATCGTCGCGGCCGCTGCTGACGGCGCCCTCTGATTGGCTGCACGACGACCAATCCGACGCCGGATCCGCGAGCCCGTGCGGCCCCACGTGGGGCGGCGCGCGCGGCGCTTCGCGGGCCCCAGCGGGCGGGGCGTGTGGCTCGGGGCCGCGCCCGGAGGACGCGACGGTGGCCGCGCCCGCGCTTCGGCTCTGGGACCCCCGCCCCAAGGTTCCCCGAGCGCCCCCGCCGTCGCCGAGGCCGCCGAGTGCCCGGGGTGCGCTAAGTGCTGTGCCGTCTTCTGGGTGATTTGCCGTGCGGACCGGGGTGGTGGTGCCCTCGTTGCACACGCAGAGGTGAAGGGACAGCCTCGGAGCCCCCCAGCCTGTTAGGGAGGAGGCCGCCGAGGACACTGTTTCTTGATCCCGCTGCTTGGCCGCGGGGCACCCCTTCCCCTGGGGGCCTGGGCGCAGCGCTCTCTGCCCACCCCAGCGATGTACCCGCGAGGACTGCGCTCACGGTGTCAAGGGGGCCGGGGAGGCCGGAGCAGGTGGAGCGGAAGCAAGAGGAAGGTCGCGGCGGTCCGCTGTTGGGTAGTGGAGGGGCCTGGTGGCCTCGGTTCATTCGCTGACTGAGTCAGCTGTTGATGCCTTCTACTGTAATGTCCTGGGGTTACAAACGGCAGTGGCCCCAGCGGGGGCTTGGGGACTAGCCTCCCCCTGGTTTCCATTAGCTACTACACCAAAAGGAACATACGAGAATGTTCTTTGATAGGAGTAATTGACATGGTCTTACATTTTCATAGCACCCTCGGACGGGGTATTTGAGCTGAGGGTTGAATACACGGAAATCCCATGAATTAAAGGAGAGATGGATCGTGCAGTACCCAGGACCAGCCACAAAGGGGGGCTCTTACCCTCCACACCTGAAGGGCAGCCGTAGTCCTGGGAGAGGGTAGCCCGCAGGCGCCGTGACCTTGGGGAGAGGGACGCGCCGACCTGACACCAAGGAGAATGAATATGTATACTGACCTCGCTTTCCTCCCACTCGCTTTTCGTGTCTGCGGGCTCCTCACTGGCTAAATCCAGCCCAAGCAGGAGAAAGGGAGTCCCCACCACACGTGCCCACCACACAGCCTCTGGCTACCGCGCGGGACAGGGGGTTGGTGAGGCGTCCAGCGTCTGTTCTGAAATGTGAATAAAGTCATCTTAGAAATGTTGCTCTTTTGTTTTATGGGCAGTGGCATACAATGTAAGGGAAACCCATATGCAGCATATGCGGAGGTCGCCTCCAAATGGGTGAGGCAGAGCCCCGCCGAGCCCTCCCTCCTGCGGAGCCCTTTGTAGCCCCCCCTGCAAAGGCTTCATGCAAATGATGAGTGGAACACAAGGCAGGGAAGTGCGTGAAATGTGCTCCTGTCAGTGCCTATGGGCAATGAAGTTCAGGTGCCTCCCCCTCCAGGAAGCCTTACCCGGTTGCTCATTTTCATTAACAGTTGCCATGGAGAATCCCATGGATTTAGTGGAACTGGCCTTGTTCAGTGTCCTCTCTTCATGGGGCCCGTGTCTGTTGGCTGCTCGTGCACACGGGAGAATGAGTGGACTGTGCCCTTTGCCTGGGTGAGGCCAAAGGCAGTTCTTCCCTCTGAGGCGGGGGCATTTACACAAGAAACCTTTTCAGGGGCCTTTCTCTGCCCAGCCAGGGCTCAGCCTCCAGGGGCCCCAGGGAGAAAAGGATGTATTCCAGGAGCGAAGTCCATGGTCCAGCGGTACAGCCACATGTGTTTAGGGTGAGGCAGCCTGAGCCAACAAGGAGAGGTTCCGGAGAGAGAGGTCCCCTGCAGACTGGGGACAAGGGAAACAGGTGGTGGCACTTGAGATGGCTCTGAAGGACAGACAGGCAGGGGTGGGAGCAGTGGACAAGGTGAAGCCAGGGACAAAGGTGAAGCCAGAGGTGAAATCACGTGGCATCTGGGGGCCCGGGCTTTACATTCCTATGAATGGAGCCGCCCTGCCTGCCCTCTGAGGCTGGCCTCGCGCTCAGCGTAAGCCCTGAGTCTGTCTGGGGCTCATTCTGTCGCACCGCTGTGCTCTCTTTTGTTGTACGGGCATGTCGCGGCTTATTCTCCCCGTCTCCTGCTAACACACATGTGGGCTGTCCCCAAAGTTTAGAAACAGTGCTGCTATGGACATTCTAGTGCATTCTTCTGGGTTTGTGCCTGGCAGCGGGGTTGCTGGGGAGGCAAATGTTCAGCTTTAATAGATGCCACCGTCCTTCAGGTGGGCGCCCTGACCGCCATTCCCACCCGCAGTGTGGGAAGGTCCTGGGGGTTCTGTCCCCGCGCCAGCCCTTGGGATTATTCGTCCTTTACTCTTTGTCACCTGGGGGCTGGGGGGACACACTCCATCTCTTGATCGTCTTCATGCCTCTGCGAACAGGATGCTTACGTGAGGCGAGGGGTCGTGCCGTGTCCCCATTCATAGGACGGAAGCCCTGGGAGGTGAAGCCACGGCTGGCAGTGAGCACTGGAGCCGTTTCTGGAAGCCCAGCCTCCAGCTTTCAGAAAATGGAATGCGGCTGGGGTGGCTCCCTGGACGGCCCCGGAGCCTGGAGCTCCAGTGCAGGGTCAGGACAGGTGCAGAAGCACTGGGCTGGGGAGGGGACTCTGGGCCTTGGGGGAGGGCGGGCAGTGGCCGGGGCTGTGGGAGCCACTGAGGGGTGGGGTGGGGGCGGTGGCGTCAGCAGGGCCAGCACCCACCTGGTGGGGCTTTGCCGGGTGCAGGATTGCGCCCAGACCCCGAGCTGGGTGCCGGGCCATGTGGGGAAGGCACGGGGGCGGGGCTCCTGCCCTCACGTTAATGGCAGCCCAGGGCAGCCGTGCAAAATCAAGGAAACCCACAATAAATACCTAATTACAGGCTGTGATAAGCGCCCTGTGCCGAGAGAGGGCTGACCTGGCCTCAGAGATCACAGTGTCCTGGGCACTATCGAAGGCGGTGTCCCCGCAGCATGGGGCTGAGGGAGGGGCTGGGAGGAAGGGGCGCTGGAGGTGGGGGTCCCCGGCTCGGATGGGCCGCAGCCACGGAGAAATCCCAAGCGCCTGGAGGTGGACTCAACCATACGCGAGCTCTCCGCAGAAACTCCAAAATAACAGCGACTTAAACGCGGGAGGCCTTTCTTTTTCTTTCACATAAAGGCTCCAGGAAAACCGGAGTCATCAGGAACCCAGGCTCCTTTTTTTAATATTAAAACATTTTTATTTTTTTTTTTTTTTTTTTTACAAATAGTTTATTGTCAAATTAGTTTCTACATAACACTCAGTGCTCATCCCCAAAGTGCATATTAAAACATTTTTAATGTTTATTCATTTTTGAGAGAGAGACAGAACATGAGCGGGGGAGGGGCAGAGAGAGAGGGAGACGCAGAATCTGAAACAGGCTCCAGGCTCTGAGCTGTCAGCACAGAGCCCGACGCGGGGCTCGAACCCACGAACTGTGAGATCATGACCTAAGCTGAGGTCAGAGGCTCAACTGACTGAGCCTCCCAGGTGCCCCAAGAACCCAGGCTCCTTCTGCCGCTTGGCTCTGTCATCCTCGGCTGTGGACTCCACCTCAGGATGCAGGGAAGCCACTCCAGCCATCGGTGTACATTACAACCAGCAGGAAGGGACAAGGGCAAAGAGGCGCACAGCCCTCGTACTGAAGGACCCTTCCCACTGCACGTGACACTGCTGCTCACCCTCACTGGCAACAGCTCAGTCCCGGTGCTGCATCTAGCTGCAAGGGAAGCTGAGCAATGTGCTCCGGACCCTGGACACCAGGGCAGCACAGTGTCTGCCCCTCCCCGTAACTGGAAAGGAGGGGATGCTGCTGAAGGCCAGAGATGACCAGTGGGTCGGATCCTGGTCCTCCCTGCACATGATCCGTCCCTCAGCACCCGGGGGCAGAGGCCGTGGGCCCACGGGGCACGCTGGGGCCTCCACCGACGGGCTGTCCTGCTGGCATCTCACTTCAGCTCATTCCTACAGATGAGGAAATGAAGTCTCGGGGGAGCAAGTGGCCTGTCCAAGGGCCCACAGCTGACAGGCCAAGAGAAGCAGGTCCTGCTGAGAATTTTCCAGAACTTTTATCCATCAGGGGTGGAGTGGTTCAAGACCACGAGGCCCCCATCACTCCCTCACCCAAGATGCTCCTTCTCTCCTGGTCTCTTGTTGACTGAGGCTGTCGCTGCCTCCTCTTTAAGCAGGACACAGGAGTGACCAGAAACCCCGTCTTCCCAGAGCACGGGAGGCAAGGCAGGGACAGTGACAGGTGGCCAACCTCTGGGTGACCAGTGTGCCCTCAGCACTGGATGGGAGCCCAGATGGAGAGGAGAGGACCTGGGAGCTGCCCCTCTCAGTACCGGGTTCTCCTCCCCTGCCCCCCCCCCCGCAGCGGACCAGCTCCCGCTTGGGCCCCAGGGCAGCATCCTCCGGGGCCAGAACTGGGTCTCAGATCTGAGTCACCGATGCTGACTCCCTGCCGTATTCTGTCTTTACATTCACCTTAGAACTTACAGAGGGGCACACGCTTATAAAAATAAAAGCAGACATTTCCAAGGTGCATAAGCTCAAAAGGCAAATTCTGCTCCCTGGGTGTGCTGATGCCTCGGCTGTTGGACCTGGAGCTGAGAGCTGACTTGGGGTGGAGGTTGCCAGACCGTGTCTATACCCGCGTGAGTGCCGCACACACGCACACGCACGCCCTGTGGGCCGCCTGCCGGCGGCAGCGCTGACTGTGGTCGGACGGCAGCAGATGGGCACCTGCGTGCTTCCAGTTTCCCGTGGGAGGTCCCGGCGCGGCGGTACTTGTGCAGCGGCTTTGCGGGGGTGGGTGCCCAGAAACTCACCGCCCTCTCTCCCTCATCAGGCCTCCCCCCGCCCCCCCCCCCCGCCCCCCCAGCGCTGGCGGGACCGGAGGGTGGGGGTGGGGGAGGGGCGCAGCGGCTGGGAGGCGGGCCTCTGGCTGCTCTGGGGCCCAAGCCCCTGCCGTCCCCCTTTACAACCGGTGGCCTCCCGACGCCTCGAGGGGCTCAGCTGGCGCAGCGCTGGCCTCTGGGGCTCTTGTTCCTTGGCTTTGCTTCTCTCTGCACCCGGCCTCCTTCTCTTCCGGTTTCTCTGCACGGCAGGGGGACGGGGCATGACCCAGACAGGGCCCGGCCACCTGTCCCAGCCCGGTTACCCAGTAGGAACGCAGGGTTCTCTCTCCACGACCCGGAAAGGGCTCCCTCCCTGGGCCAGGGCTCAGCGCACCGTGACTCCCAGGTCTGGGTCCCGAGCTGCCCCCTGCGTTAGGGGTGGGTGGCGGCTCTACAGATCCGGTGAGGGGACAAGTCCCGCAGGAGGCGGGGGCATGTGCTATGGGCAGAAGTGGCCAGGAGGCCCACGCTCTGCCCCGTGGAAGCCACGCATGGTCCCTCCACTCACACCCGCCCCTCCGGGGGCCCTGCCTGGCACAGTGTACTTCCTTCCCAACGGAGGTTGACATGGACCACTTGACTGTGACAGTGGGAGGCGACTGGGACCGCGGTCCCCTGGGGCATGTCCACCTCCCTGAGTTCTGGTCAGGCTGTGCCCAGTGTCTGCAGCCTCGAGAAGATGCCAGCACTACCCGCAGCCAGTCCGATACTGCTCAGCAGGGGGAAGGAAGAGGAAAGGAGGGGTGAATAAAAAGCGTTCAGCTCCAGACAAGTCGGGATGATGTCCTTTCTTCTCCCCACGGGGTCACAAGCCACTGTTGGTGTTTGTGACCCCGCTGCCGCTGACCTTCCACGTTGCCCTCACTCAGCCAGGGCCTCGGATGGGCGGGTCTCCCTGCTGGGCTGACCCGACCTTTACTGCTGAGGGGGTCGGGGCCCCTGTGCTTCTTGCCATCCTAGGGTTGCAAAGGTCCCCCACTGGCGCATCAGCACGCCACAGGGGGGTGTTCCTGAGGTCCCCAGCCCCACCCATGTCCCTGCCTGCTGCAGGCCAGACTGGTAAGCCCGCACCCCCTTTCCCCATTCACTCGCTGTGGCCCCAGCTCCTACTTCCTGGGCTGGCAGTGTCCTGCCCTGGGTCACACGCTGCAGACGAGCCTGGCCATGAGTCAGGACGGAGGGCAGAGGCCTAAGGTCACTGGCGTGACCTAAGCAGCTCTGCCCACTCCTCCAGCTTCTGGGCCCGTGTCCTTCTGCCGGTCTACGGGCTGCACCCCCGTGGCTGCGCGTGGCCCAGGGGTGCTCATGTTCCTTGTGGTACCTGTGCTCAGAAATGAGCTCCTTGGATGCAGGGACTGGGTGGGATTTCCTGAGCACGTGTATGGGCTCACAAGGCCCACGACACAGCCAGATCCAGAGTAGCGCCTGTTCCCGGTGGGGACGCTCCACGACGGAAGGAGCGACCGGCGGCCACCCAGCTGCCTGGTCCTGTGAGGTGTTACAGTTAGGATTCGCAGGCTCTTGTTGCCGACCACTGGGTATTTGTCAGCAGGGGTCCAGGTCAGCCACCAGGAGGAGCGACTCGGGGGGGGGGGGTCCCGTGCACAGCCCTCCTGCCTGCCCACTGTGTTCTTAGCACGAGCCCACTAAGCAAGCCTGAGGCTGACTGGGGCAGGGAGCCGACAGGCAGCCCTGGGGCGGTGACCATTACAAGCTCTCTGCAGGGGGCCCCTGATGACGTTCGCACGAGCAGGCCGATGCCCAGCCCCTGGGCACAGGCCGCCGTGTCTGTCTGCTCTCCTCCTTCTTGAACCTCCCTGGGTCGTCTGTCACCTGCTCTTTCCAAGTCCCTCATGTCTGGCCACATGGCCAGACACTGCCCAGGACTCTGTGTAGACGTTGGGTTAGGACATCCAGGCCTCTGATCAAAGTTCTGCCCCTGGAAGGACAGTCCCGTAAGGCAGGGCTGTAACGGCACTGTGGTCCACTTGGGGCCGGGGGTGGCGCATGTGTAAACCCATGCTGCTTCCTCCTTAGTCAGCAGATCGGGGCTTCACAGAGGTCATGGGTTTGTGGCGGGAGCGGGCTCCAGGGGCCTCCGGTGCCTGAGGGTCTGCTCAGCCTCTTCTATGGGCACCCTTTCTGCTCCATGATGGACAACTGGGTGCACCTGCTTATGCTCAGGTGGGCTAGGGAGCACCCAGTTTGACAAACAGTTGGGTTTCAAGGTCAATCCACTGCCCCACAGTAGCAAATAAATATAAGATGTTGTATAAATTAAAATCTTAGATGAAGGGGGCCTGGCTGGCTCAGTTAGTAGAGCTTGTGACTTTTTTAAAAAAATGTCTTAAATATTTATTTTTGAGAGAGAGTGAGAGACAGAGTGTGGGCGGAGAAGGGTCAGAGAGAGAGAGTGGGGAATACAGGCCCCAAAGCAGGTTCCAGATCTAAGCTTCGGCACAGAGCTGGAAGCAGGGCTCGAACTCAAGGACCGCGAGATCATGACCTGAGCCAAAGTCAGATGCTTAATTGACTGAGCCCCCCAAGGGCCCCCAGAGCTTGTCACTCTTGATCTCCAGTTGCGAGCTTGAGCCCCACGCTGGAGGGTACAGTTTACATAAAAATTTTATTTTATTTTTTAAAAAACTTTTTAATAGCTTATTTATTTTTGAGAGAGAGAGAGGCAGAGCATGAGTGGGGGAGAGACAGAGAGAGAGGGAGACACAGAATCCGAAAGAGGCTCCAGGCTCTGAGCTGTCAGCACGGAGCCTGATGTGGGGCTCGAACCCACAAACCGTGAGATCTGACCTGAGCTGAAGTCGAAGGCTTAACCGACTGAGCCACCCAGGCGCCCTACATAAAAACTTTAGATGAACAGGGAATATTTTTAGTATAAGTATATCCCTAATACTGCACGGACCATACTTACACAAGTTATTTCTTGTTTATCTGTAAGTCAAATGAAACCGGGTGTCCTGTATTTTTATCCGGCAGCTCCCATGGGTCAGGTTCGCAGTCCCCCCTGAGCACAGCACGCAGCCTTGAGACCCAGGTTTCACCTGTGCCCCGCCCCCCCCGGAAGTCGGCCACCAGCTCAGACTCTCTGGTCCCACATGGTCTCGGCAGCAGGCCTCCGCGGGCCTCCGCACCCAAGGGCAGGCCCTGATTGGCTCAGCTTGGGTCACGTGCCCACCCGAAGCCAATCACCTTGCCAGAGGGGACTAGGCGCCCTGATTGGCCCGGTTGGGGTCATGTGAGCGAGGGGAGGCGTGGCGGTCCGCGTGGCCCCGACGGGTGGCCTAGGGCGGCCTTCGAGGGCTCGGGACTCCCGCAGGCAGGTCCGCGGGGCTGAGGCGGCGGCGGTTCCCCCGCGGAGGCTCGGGCGGAGGTCGTCGCTGCACAGGTTGGTGCCTGGCAGCGGCCTCGCCTGCCCTTCCCAGAGTAACCCCCCAGCCCGCTTCCGGCTGGCGGCCAGTGCGTGTCCGGAGGGACCCGGGTCCCGGGCCCCCTCGCCCTGCATCCCGGGGGCGGCTGAAGGGCGCGGCGGTGGAAAATACAATCACCCCGTCAGTGCGGGGCCCTCGACGCTCGCCCTGCGCTCTGCCGGCCCCCGAGTCTGGTTCCTGTAAGTGAAAACAGATTTCCTGACAGAGGGCAAGATCTTAAACTTGTTCAAAGGCTCCCAAATAAAAAGGGTGGTTTTAACTTTCCCCTCTCAGCAAACCGAATCGTGAGGAGGCCCCTGAACCCTTCCATCGCTGCGGGAAGGGTCCGGGGTTAGCCCACCCCCACCGCCATCTGGAGCGTCTCTTCTCCGCGCCGCGGAGACCCGCCGGCCCGCTCAGCTGGAGCCGGTTTCCTGCCGGTCTCCGGGCCAGCCTCCCCCAGGGTCGGCTCTCGGGGGCAGCCTCCCCCAGGGTCGGCCCCGGGCCCAGAGGTGGTTTTCTGCGTCACTGTTTTCTGAGGTGATGCGGATGGAAGGTGGTTCCCACCCGTCAAACCCTCCTTCTGCCCTCCTCTGAAAGCTGCGTGAGCTTGAAGTTTTTTCTTTGGATGAAACCACTTAAAGGAAGAAGCAGCCGAGATGCCCCCACAAATACTTTCTGGCGGGGGCTGGGTTTCCTGGGAGAAGACAGAGGCGGCTCTTGGGCTCCTTGGCCTGGGCTCCTTGGCCTCCAGCTGGTCCTCACTAAGGAGGGGCCCTGCGTGGGGGCCTCCTTCCCTGCTGGGCTCTGAGCTCCTGGCTGGTGGGGACCTCCCGAGATCCCCTCAGCTCCGCATCCCAGTGCCTGGCGGAGGGCCCAGCACACAGTAGGTCTTCAGCATGTCCTTGTGGAAGGGACAGACACAGATGGATGGCTCAGATGCTAACAAGTTGTGTTCCTGCCAGGAGCAGATTACGTCCTTTTTTTTTTTTTTTTTTTTTTTGTTTAGTTTTGAAAGAGAGAGAGTGGGCAGGGGAGGGGCAGAGAGAGAGGGAGACAGATCCAAAGCAGGCTCCAGGCTCTGAGGTGTCAGCGCAGAGCCCGATGCAGGGCACGAACCCATAAACTGAGAGATCATGACCTGAGCTGAAGTCGGACGCTTAACTGACTGAGCCCCCCAGGCGCCCAGGAGCAGATCACGTCTTAGCAGGACTAAGAAACCCCTTTTCTGATGGGCAGGATGGCTGGTTCCAGGATGTTTGCAGCTTCCCCGCTGGCCCTGGGCAGCAGCAGGGGCCTGCTGTCCCACTTCGTCTAGGGAGGCGAGACCGGTGAAGGTTTTTCTGGACCACAGACATTGGCCTGGGACACCTCGGGTGCTGGGTGAGTACCTTGCGTTTTCTTTCTGCAGACAGGTGCAATCTGCCTCGGGAGCCCTGGAAAATCAGACCGAAAACTCCCGTGGGAGGGGCCCCCCGCCAACTGAATTTGGGGCAGCGTGTGATGGAGAGACCCGCTGAAAACTCGGTGTGACTAAGCCGGAGAAAGGGGACGATGACGGGGGATGCGGAACCTGAGAAAACAATGTTCGGAGTTTGCGGTGGCATCAGGTGCCCGTGGCCTCCTGTGTTCCTCACAAGCGCCTCTCTGGGCCCCGGCGGCTCGCCGTTAGCTCCCCTCCAGGGCGGTAGCAGGGCACGCGTTGGGTGTTGTGTAGAGGTGGCTGCCGCCAGGCGCTGCTGCTTCCTGCTTCATCTGGGAGGGCTCCCCCCGGCTGCCAGGACCCGCGTGGGCTGAATGGAGTCAAAACGTGTGTCTGAACTTCAGACACCCACATTTGATGTAAATGCTGGAGAACTGTGCTCACAGACTCCGTCCCCTCGGTACCCGGAGGGTGTGATTTGGAGGCCTCGCTGGGCCCTCCCAGGACTCCCAAGGGTGTGGGCTGGGGGTGGGAGGCTCTGCACAGGTGGGTGTCAAGACTAGAGAACAGCGGGTGAGGGATCCAGCCAGCTCGGCGGGCCTGCCCCTCCCCCCACCCAGTTTGCAGCCTTGCTGACTGCCATGTCCTCCCGCTGCCCTGGCCAGGCTGGCCACGTGTGACCAGATCTGCCATGCCTTCAGTAACCAACTGGCTTTTTGTTTCACCGGAGCTGGTCTGGACTCCCGGGAAGGAGGGCAAAGGAGGGGGTCCCGGTGCCGTCCAGAGGGCCCACGGCCACCTGGTCCATCTGAATCCTCCTGGAGTTCGGGTCCCTAGCCGATCTGACGGAGACTCTCTCCCCAGGGGCTGGTCTCGCCTAAGACCTGGACACGTGAACACCGTGTGAGTGCTCCCGACAGGCGAATCCCAGGAGCTGGGGCCCAGGGACGCGGCACCCAGTGCAGGGAGGGGGTACAGCAGAGAAGGAGATTCTGCTCAGAACCCTTCTCACCCGAGGCTTCTCTGCTCACCTGGGCATCGCTGCATTTGTGTTGCTCTCCCCCGTTTGTCTCAGAGCATTTGCCCCTGCAGCCCCCGCGTGTCTGCGCTCCTCGGGCTGGTCAGGGAGCCGCATGGGGGCCGTGGCATCCCTGGCTAGCGTGGGGAGGGGGGGCTTGTCCCCCGGCTTTGGGACCCTGCCAGGCCTCCTTCACCCTTCAGGGGAGGCAGGTGGGTGCATCCTTGACATTTAGGTGGCTCTGTGATCACTTGTCAGAGAAGGGGGTGTAGCCCCTAGTGTACCCCCAGGGAGGCCCCTGTCAACCTTTGGGTCGAACGTCTGGGGAGGTCGCAGGGACCTTGGTGGAGCTGCTGCGGCACCTTCCTGGGCCCTGAGGAATCTCCAGGTGGGGGACGGTGGGGGCCCTGACTTGAGGGGATAGGCGGAGTCTGGCTCCACTGCATCCAGCCTGGGGCCAGACATGTGTCCCCAACCCCGAGTCCTGTTACTACTGGCCAGAGGATGAGGAGACAGTGTGCTTAGGAGAGTGAAGGGCCCAGCCCTGGCTCAGCCTGGGGCTTCTTTCCTCCCTAGGGTAG
The DNA here is from genome assembly GCF_003009895.1 of Hyaena hyaena. Taxonomy (NCBI): domain Eukaryota; kingdom Metazoa; phylum Chordata; class Mammalia; order Carnivora; family Hyaenidae; genus Hyaena; species Hyaena hyaena. The sequence continues at coordinate 5,270,707 of NW_024080653.1, read as the reverse complement.
TGGTGCGGGGCCTGGAGGAGGGGCCCTGCCCACACGTGGCTCCAGTAGTTTTTTTTTAAAATAGGTTGATTTGATTGATTTTTTTAAAAAAAAATTTTTATGTTTTTATTTATTTCTGAGAGAGAGAGAGGCAGCGTGAGCAGGGAGGGTCAGAGAGAGAGGGAGACACAGAATCTGAAACAGGCTCCAGGCTCTGAGCTGTCAGCACAGAGCCCAACATGGGGCTCGAACCCACGAACCGTGAGATCATGACCTGAGCTGAAGTCGGATGCTCAACCGACTGAGCCACCCAGGCGCCCCTCCAGAAATTTCTTCTGCCACCTCTCGTGAACCTCACTCACCTTAATGTCACCAGTGGGCAAGAGTCAGGCACCCCGTTTTACAGATCATGGCTCTGAGGCCTGGGCTGCACCCCTGCCGTCTCCCCCTGCCCACCTCCACCTGTCTCCTCTGGAGGCCCGAGTCCCCTGGCCTCTTGGCGCCCCTGCCTGTGATGGGCCCTGAGAGGACTCAGCCCTTAGTGGCCTCCCAGCCTGTCTGCCGGAGCTCGTGTGAGGAGTAGCCCCGGTTCCTTACTGTCCTGGCTCTGGGCGGGGCCCGAGTCAGGTGCCCAGAGGAGGGCACAGGAGGCCTGACTTTATTATTTTTTTTTTTAAATTTTTTTAAAACATTTTATTTATTTCTAGGAGAGAGAGAGAGAGAGAGAGACAGCATGAGCAGGGGAGGGTCAGAGAGAGAGGGAGTCACAGACTGAAATAGGCTCCAGGCTCTGAGCTGGCAGTCAGCACAGAGCCCGACGCGGGGCTCAAACCCACGAACCGCAAGATCATGACCTAAGTGAAAGTCGGACGCTTAACCGACTAAGCCACCCAGGTGCCCCACAGGAGGCCTGACTTTAGAGGAGAAGCAGCTTTGGAGACACGCGGGCTGCCCTGGGAGCCCTGGGGACTGGGACTGGGTGGCGGCAAGGGGGGTGCTCTCCTTAGTGCCATCTCCGTCTGCTTCCTTAACTGGCACCCAGGGGTCCCCAAGGCAGGTCCCTCCTTGCCTCTTGCAGGGGCCCTTCGGCCCGCGGCCTGCAGCTGGCTGTGTGCCCCGACGCCCCGGCCGCGGAGCCGACCTCTCACCTGTCCCAGGCCTGGTGTGACACCAGCTCCCGCCCAGCCTCGGGGGAGGGGCATAAACAGTTCCAGCCCCGTGTCCCCAGTCGGTTTGTGGTATTAACAACAAATTGCGATCGGCCAGGTTGTCATTTGTACCTGATAAAACATCACTTGTATTGACCTCCCCCACCCAGTGCCGTCATTTATCTTGCTTCAGTGCTTCACATAATGGCTCGTTTGTCTTGATCAAAGTGTAGTCCTACGTGTTTAACCCTTGGGGCTCCACTCGTGTCCACCCCTTTCCTTCGCTTGGGCCCTGTTCTGTGGGGTAGGAGGTTCTAGAAGGCAAGGGCCGCCTTGTCTGAGTTAAGGTGGGAAACAGGAGGGGGCTGGGAGGCTGTTGGTGGGGGTGGGTGGTGGGGGGAGGTGGTCCCTGCTCGCCGTGTCCCTGCGGTCACCTGCCCCCCAGCTCACCCTACCTGCCCACCTTCCTGGGCCCATGGTGACCCCCCCTCCCTTCCCCTCCCTGGTTTCCCACCCTTAACCCCCCTGACTCCTCAGCCTAGCCCCGTGCTCCTGGCGCCCACCTCAGGCCGTTCTTAGAGCCTTTCTCTGGGCACCAGCTCCTTCCCCGGGGCTGGGCTGGCCCCCTGACCCAGGGCTGCAGAGGCAGTGGTCTCAGTCTGGTTGTGGACCCTCTGCCTACAGCCTTGGGTGCATCCTGCTGTCCAGCAGCCGTACAGCGCAGACCCCATCCTGCGCTGGGGGTGCACATGCCCTGGGCTCTGTGGTACTCTAGCTCCAGTACTCTAGCTTCCTGGCCACCGGCAGCCTTCCTCACCTCCATTCTCCCCGCCCTGCCCTGCTCTTCCTCCAGGACAGCCCAGGACCCCCTCCTCCGGGCAGCCCCCATGGACTGTTCCGGGGATGGTAGTTCCTTTCAGTGTCCTCGCACGTCCCTGACAGTCTGGCCGCAGCAGGAGCTCAGTGCCAGAGCTGCCAGGGCTCGCTCAGCCCCTGTGCTCACTGGTCGCCCGTGGGGGAAGTTGTCTGGGCCTCACGGCTGTTCTCGTCCTGGACCATTGACCTCTCTTAGGGGGCTGTAGCACCAGGAAGCTGTGGCTGCTGGTCTGGCATCCATGGCTAGCACACGCTGGTGGCACCAGTGTTGGCCAAATGGAGGATTCGAACCCACGACCTGCCAGCAGGAAGAGCTTTCCCACCCAGCTCTTGGGCCCAGGTCAGCGCCGCCCTTTCTGTATCTGGTATCACCCTCACCCCCCTGCTCTCTGGCCCCATAACTTCCTTTGTGACTTCTGGTGCCCGCTGGCCTCCCAGCACTGTGCCCACAGTGCCCTGCACTGCCAGACAGGTCTCGGTGTGGGCAGGAGGTGGTGTGCTTGCGAATCCTGGCTCAGGGGCCCCAGGCCTTCCTCCCTGCCCTGGCCCTGGTCCCCCCGTTTCCTGCCCCTGCATGTAACTGAAGGTCCTGAAGGTACTGAGGTGGGGGTCTCCTGAGCCTGTGGCCCCGCCCTGGTCCCTCTTTCCCTGCCCACAGAGGGCCCCGAAGCCAGAAACCTAGGCTAGCAGGCTCCCCTTCCCTCAGAGCTGCTGCCCTGTCCCATCACGTGGGCTGCCGAGGCTGGGACCCCACTTGGCCTGTATAAAGCGGGAGCTTCTGATCCGTGGACTGAGTCCAAGGGTTAAGTCGGTTTGCCTTTAGGCACAGCTGAATACAGGCTCGCAGACGATGTAGTCAGGGCCTGTTCAGAGCAGATGTGCGCCCTGACTCTCCACTGCCCAGGGTCTCCAGCTCGGGAACCTCGTTTGAATCTCCTTGGCCTGGTGGGCTCAGAACCCCTGAAGGAAGAGCTTTCTGGACCTCTGCCATCCTGTCTCTGTGCTCAGTGCCCTGGCCGGGTCCCATGGCCTCGAACGTTCTGCACATGGAGAGGGTCCTGTCCCCCCTGCTCTCTGGCCGAGTTGGTCCCGCAGAGGAAACAAAACAGTGGAGCAGGCTGTCAGCAGGCCCGGCGTGTACACACACACACACACAGGCACACACACACGTGGGTCACACACCTACAGAAGTGGGGGGCGTGTGCTGCGTCACGGCCCCACTCCCCACGCTCGCCTTGCTCCTGCACGGCTTCCCGAATGAGTCCCCGCCCCGCGGCCTCCAGTCCCAGCTGGGACCTCCCTCCCCGGGGTCCTTCCCGGCCAGGTGGTAGGGCCCCGGAAAGACCTCAGGCTGCGACCTCAGTGGGCAGGGCTCTCTCTAGCTAGGAGCTTGTTGGGGTGGCTTCCCTGCCCCAGATGTACCCCTCTTCCTGACACCCTCCAACCTTGGGACTTCAGCTCTGCATTTAACAACCTGGAGCACTGTTTATTTATGACCCGTATACATAGCCATCAGCTGGGAAAATGTTTGTTGAATGAATAAGTTCATGCTCTCCTTGAGGACAGTGTCTGTTGTCCCCCCAGGTGTGTGCCAGGACCCCTTCCCCTTTGGGGAGCCCCCCCCCCGTGCCCAGCAGGGGCCAACCCTCCCTCCTCTCCTCTGGGGTGTCTGCCCTGGTCACATGGACATTCGACTCAGCTCCGGTGAGATCTGTAGAGAAAGGAAGCCTCATCGTCGGGGGCCTTGAAGGCCAAAACCACCCCAGAAACTGCTAGCACAGCCCTGCGTCTGCGGTTCAGTGCCCTCAGGGCCTAGCTTGGGGGCACGCGTGGCCCAGGCCGGACGCGGGGCTTGGGCGTGTCTGCCAAGACCCCTCGGCCTCCGGGGAGTCACTGTGTTACACGCACACGTCAATTAGGATTCCGGACCATGGAACACTTGTACAATAGTTCATATATTTATTCTTAAGCAAGTTATCAATAAAAAATTTAATACTAAAATGCCTTTACATAGAGTTTGCTGTTCATAAAACCTTTGTGTTTTTTTTTGTTTGTTGGTTTTTAGTGTTTACATTGAAAAAAAAATCCATCCATCCTCTTAGTTTACACATTTACAATAGTCGTCTTCGCCAGTTCTAACCACGGTTAGAGGGACGGCCGCACCGCCCACACGCACAGATACAGGGGGAGAGAGAGAGAGAAGGCAGGGGAGGAGGGCAGAGAATCAACACGAGGGCCAAGAAAAAGGGGTTTCCTTCGCTCAGTGCCTGGGGTGTGAACTCCTGCGGCTGGGCCGTCCCCACTCGGTGCCTCGGCACCACCGAGCAGCCCTCCGCCTCTCCAGCCGCGAGCAGGCCCTCGGGCACCGCCTCCCGGTGACCACCAGGAATGAAATATTGCACTCGTGCGGAGACGAAGGGGAAAATGGGGTGGGAGAGGCGCAGGGGACCCCCCTCCCCGCCCCTGCACTTGCCACGGAGCCAGGAGGGGGAGGTGGGGCCGGGATGATTTCCTGGCTGGAAAGGAAGGGGACGGAGAGGGGCCGGGTTGGGGGGCCGGGCACCGCCGACACCCCGTGTTTCCCGAGGACCTGGGCTGCAGCTCTGGTCACACAAAAACTCGTCCTAAGGAAAAGTGACTAACTTGGGGGGGCTTTCCCGGGGCTCCTGGCGGGTGCGGCAGTACGTTTCAGGGACAAGGGCCACATGTCTGGCTTGCCCTGTGTCTCTTTGCCACAGGAGAAGTGAGGCGGTGACAAATGTTCTGAGGCTCCTGGGGCGGCGCTGAGAGTCTGGGCCGCCCGTCGGGCACCGGGTGGAGGGGTGAGCAGCCCCGAGGGGCGCTCCCTGCACTTGGCCACGGTGTGGGCTCAGGCCGGCAGGAGGCACCCCTGCCTGCTCCGCACCCCAGGCGCCAGCCTGCCATGCCATCTGCCTTCCTAAGCAGCCGCAGAGAAGGCCCAAAAACCTCCATGTGAGTTGGTTGGGGCCAGTCCCTTCCCTGCTCTGAGTGGAGGCTGGGCAAAGCGGCCATCAAAACGGAAATCAGAGATAACGTGGAATAATCAGGAAATAAAATGAAAACATCACCTTTTAGTATCGATACTTAAAAATATTTGTTCATTTTTGTTTCGTTTTAAACAGAGGTAAGATACATTTATGGCTGCTGTCACAATCCCGGGCTGGGGGGACCAGCGCTTCCCGATTTTTATCTCAACTTCTGGATTCCCTTCTCTCTGCAGGGACCCTTACCATTGACCTTCTCTGCTCCCCCACCCCCTCAATACAGGCTTCCTCGGAGGTGGATTAAAAGGAAACAAGGTGGAGTGTGACTTCCATCTCACACAGCCCCCAAGATGAGTGGTGTAACCGAGGGCCCCTCCTGTGGCCGCCCCCACCCTCAGCTGCCTCTGTCGCCACAGAGGCCCCTGTGGGAACTCAGCTAAGCCGAGCAAAACAGTGCATTTTCAACAAAAAACCCCCAGAACAAAACCTAGACACACACATACACACACACACACACACACACACACATGCACATACACCCTTGTCACGCGTGTGGGGAAAAAAATCCTTTTCCACTATTTTTTTCCATAAAACTTCCCGCAGAAATACAATATTTACACAGAGAAATAAATAGACAACACACCTGATTTCTGCTTTCCCTGGCGGGAGACAGTTGGAGGTACTAGGGAAAATATGGCTTGGATTCTAATCTCGGGAACGGCCGATGGGGGTGGGGCGCCGGCTGGGCCGGCCCAGGCTGGACGACTCTCCGAAGGGGCCAGGCCGATGCGCCCGCCACCTGGGGAGGTGACGCGAAGCCGGTGCCCGCCGCGGGGTCGGGGGGGGTTGCATATTTGCTCCTGGTTGCGGTGGGTGGGGGGGGTCCCCGGCTCTGCCCGCCCGGCCGGGCTCAGCACAGGATGGGCGCCCCGTCGGCTGCCACCAGCCGCCCCGTGGTGGGGTCATAGGTGCCCGCCAGGTAGTAGAGGTCCCGCCGGTCCTGGTCCTGGCACTTCCGGCTCCGCGTCATCTGCTCGTACTGCTCCCGCCCCACCACCTGGCACTTGTGGGAGATGGTCTGCACGTCGTTCTCGTCTTCGTGGCAGGACTGGTACAGCGCGTTCTGTGCAGGGGCGGGCGGGGGGGGCGGGAGGGCTGGGACCGAGGCCTCGCCCCCCGGGGAGGGTCACGTGGTAAGCCACCCACCAACCTGGGCTCCCCCCAGGGAAGAGCAGAGGGTGGTGGTGGAGGCGCGCTCCCCCTGGGAGTCGGGGGCCGCGTGCCCCCCGCGGTGAAACCTTCACCCCTTTCACTGGGAGCCGGGAGGCCGGGGAGGGACCCTGGGCTGCTTCCCGCGAGGCCGGTGGCGGCCCTGGGCTGGGGGGCCCCGCGGTGGGAGGCCGGGGAGGGGTGTTCACGAGTGGGGCACTCCTGTTCTGGCTGCCACCTCACCACACCCTTCACTCCCCCAGGCCCCCCCAGCCCTCACCTTCCCGTCACTCTGCCGCTTCCCCAGCTTGGTCTCCTCCGGGTGGTAGAACCACTTGACCTTCACCACCATGTTGCTGCCCCAGGACTCCCACATGCTCTCAATGCGGCCGATGTAGGGCAGGTTGGGGCGCCCAGCCGACAGGAAGACGGCGCAGTCCCCGATGCGCAGCGTCTCCTTGCCCCGAACGATGGCCTTGTAGAACAGCTTCCTGGCTTTCCCCTTCATGCCCCGCCTCTGCAGGGAGACAAGCAGAGGCCGAGGGCAATGAGGGGGCCCAGGCGGCGGCCGGGACAGGGGCACGTGCACACGCGCAGGGAGGGACCGTGGAGGAGGACAGACGGCAGGTTGTGTGTGCAGGCGTGTGTGCCCGGGTGCCCCAGGTCCACGCGGGGCACCGCGGCGCTGGAGGAGGGCCGGCACAGCCACAGGTCCAGGGTGAGGGGCCACGCCCAGCCCGGCCTGCACACCGCTCAGGGTGCCGGGATCCGAGGTGACTGTAAAGGAACAGTGGACCTGAGGGGGGAGGTAGAGAGCACGGGGTGCCCACCGGCACTCGCGTCTGCAGGCACAGAACGCCCCAGACGACCTACGTCCACGGTAGAGTGTCGGCCGAGGAAACGTTTCTGTCCCCGCAGCGCAGTGCTCGGCGGCGCAAAGCTGGCCGTGCTGTTCGCGGACGTGGAAGACGACGGGGAAACACGGGCGGCCAAGTGGAGCTGCCGCACGAGAACCAAAACAGGCGGAGGCGCCCGGGGGCTCGGTCGCTTAAGTGGCTGACTTAGACCCACGTCATGATCTCGCGGTTCGGGGGTTCGAGCCCCGCGTCGGGCTCTGTGCTGACAGCTCGGAGCCTGTAGCTGCTTCAGATTCTGTGTCTCCTTCTCTCTCTGCCCCTCCCCCGCTCATATTCTCTCTCTCTCTTTCTCTCTCTCTCAAAGATAAAATAAACATTGAAAAAAATTTTTAAAAAATATTAAAACACACACACACACACACACACACACACACACACACACACACAGGCTGTCTGCCCAGCGCAAACTCCCTGCACAGGACACGACCTTACAGGCAGAGGCAAGGACTCGGAGGGGACCCAGTGGCTGTGGTCATCTGCCTTGTTGCATCGGGTGGCAAGGTTTTCTCTTCCCTCCCCCCCTTTGTTTTGTTTAGTTGAAGTTAAATAGAAAAAAAGAAAGAAGAGAGAGAGGGAGCAGGCCGGCCTCCTTGGCCCCAGGGGCTCCTCGCCGCCCCCCGCCGGGCCCGCCTACCTGTGTGGGGTTCCCTGACCACTTCCAGAGCTGCCGGGCGGGCAGGAAGGCTGAGATCTTTGGCCGGTTTTCCACGGACGGCAGCCGCTGCCTCCGGGAAAGCTCTTTGGCTTTGGAGAAGCTCAGGGCCTCCTTGCGCTTGAGCTTGGACTTGCTGCTGCCGGGGCCCGCGCCCCCGCCCCCGCCGGCCACCACGGCCCTGGACAGGAAGCAGCGCTGCGCGTGCGCGTGGGGCCCGCCCCCCTTGGAGCGCAGGGCCTCGGGCTGGGCCAGGAGGGCGGGCACGGGGTGGGTGAGGCAGGTCTGCAGAAGCAGGGCCGGGTCCTCGTCGTCCGAGCTGTAGGACGAGCCCTCGTCGTCCGAGGAGCAGAGGCTGGAGGTGGACAGGGAGCCCGAGGACGAGGAGGTGGTGGAGCCTGAGGAGGAGGAGGACACGGACAGGCGGGCGAGGAAGCGGGAGGGCACGCCGGGGGCCAGCCCGGGCCCGGCCTCCTCGTCGTCCGAGTAGGAGCTGTGGCAGTCGCTGTCGCAAGGCAGCGGGAACTCGGCCTGGCCCGTGAACTTGCGCAGCGCCAGCCCCATGGGCAGCGGGGGCACGGGCGCCCGCGCCTTCCTGTCCTTGCCCACGAGGGCCGGGTGCGCGTAGCTGGGGCTGGGCAGGGGCCGCGCCAGCTTGGGCCCGAGGTCCTTGTCACCCATGAGCAGCGCCTTGCAGTTCTTGTTCTTGGGGGAGGTCACGCCCTCGTGGTCCAGCTTGACCAGGAACTCGCTGCCCGCCCGCCGCCGCGCCCCCTTCTCGGCCTCTGCGCGCTCAGCCTTCTTGGGCCGGAGCAGCTTGTGGGCGCCCCCGGGCAGCCCGGGCCCGGCCCCGCCGACGAAGGGCGCGTACGAGCTGGCCAGGCTGCTGAAGGAGTCGGCCCGGAAGCCGTTGCCGAACACGGGCGCGGCCACGCTGTGCACCGGGAAGAGCGCCTCACGGGCCCGCAGCTTCTTGGCGCTGCCGTTGAGCTGGAAGAGGTTCTGCAGCGCGCCAGGCCCCTTGCCGCCCGCCGCCGCCGCCGCCTTCCGCTTCGTCTGCGCCACCGCCGACCAGCTCAGCAGCGGGCTGCCCCTGCGGCCCAAGAAGTGGTCCGCGGCCCCGGCGGGGGGCTTGGCGCCTGAGGTCAGGAGCTCCGCTTTGCCTGGGCGGGGGGAAGGCCAGGTAGCGTCAGGGACACCCCCTGCCCCACCCTCCCCCGCCCAGTGCGCCGGGTCCCCGTCCCCGAGGGAGCCCCCCTCCAGGGTTGCCAGCGGTCCGTGTACCAGCTTTGTCTTTGCTGATGGATTTCTTCCCAGGGGTCTTGGAGGCTTCAGGGCCGTCGTGCGCCTTAGGGGACAGGCTGGGGGCGGTGGCCTCGCTGGGGGGAGGGGCCTCGAAGGAGGCTTTCTTGGTCCTCCGGCAGCTGCTGGACACCAGCAGGGCGGGCGAGGGCTCGGTGCCTGCAGGGCGGACGCGTGGCCTCAGCGCTGTGCCCCGGGAGGCCTGGCCGGCCCCCTGCCCTGGGGGCTGCCTCCACGGGGAGGGAGGGGCCCCACCCCGGTGGCCCCGGCGCTCACACTGGATTTTGAAGTCCGGAGGCAGCAGCCTGATGTTGGAGACAGCGATGTGGCCGGTGTCCCCGTCATCAAACTCCACAACCACGGAGTCCAGGTCCCCCTCCTCGTCACTGCAGGCACCTGGGGACGAGGCCCCGTCATGGCCCACACGGCTCTGCCTGGCGGCCAGGTGGCCTGCACAGGACAGGATGGGCTCCTGGTGCCTGACAAATGGCACAGGGACAATTCTGCCCCAGCAGCCAGGAAACAGACGGCCCCCCGGCCGCCTCCTGCAGCTCGGCCTGGGCGGCAGGCGCACCGCGTCCATCGCCCCCACCTGGGATGCGCCTGCAGCGACTCTGGGCCTCCCCCAGCCTCCTGCCGGCTCGCCCGCTGGTCAGACCCCGGGGGCTGCACGTCCCCTGGCTGGGGCGTGGGGTGCTGGTGGCCGCGTGGAGAACTTCCGGGCGGCTTACCTCGGACCACGTTGCCCGGGTACAGGCAGCGGGACTTCTGGCTCCAGTAGGCGCAGACCCTGGTGCCGGGCGGGAGGTAGCGGCTGGACTGCGGCCGAACATCCAGCACCTGCGGGATCGGGGGGTGGGGTGTGAGTGCGTGGGTGGGGCTGTGGGGGCCCCCTCCCCGGGGCGGCGGGGCGGATGGGGGCCGTCCCCTCACCGCCTCCTGCAGCAGCTGCTCCAGCGAGTAGATCCTCTGCCGGTTGCCTCTCTCGCCCTCGATGACGATGCTGTAGCTGAGGGGCACGGGGGGGCGGGGAGCGTGAGAGGGGCCTGCGGGTCCGCGGCCGCCCCCCATCCCGGCTCAGATCTGCCGCCCTCCCTGCCCGCGTCGGGGCCTCACATGTCGGGGGGCTGCAGGGTCCTGACGCTGCCCGCGTACAGCAGACTGTCCTCCTTGGGGACGAGCACGGGCAGCCCATCCTGCAGGTGCTCCTTGTGGATGGTGCAGGAGCGAGCTGAGGGGACAGGGTGTCAGCCCCGGCGCCGCCCCTGCCCGCCACCGCCTCCTTGTGGTTGGCCAGCGGAGGGGACAGGGCGTCAGCCCCGGCCCCGCCCCTGCCCGCTGGCCACTCACCCAGGGCGGCGCTCTGCTCGGCGCTCAGAGGACCGCTGGCTCCTGCCGGCTCTTCCTCTGCTTCTTCCTCTTCCTCCTCCTCTTCCTCCTCCTCCTCAAAGCTGCCGTTGTCGTCAAATGCAAAGTCGTCCTCCACAGCAAAGCTCTCCAGCAGCCGACTCACTGCCCGGCCCTTGCCCTGGGGGGCCGGAGGGGTCAACTCCCTCTGGAGGTGGGGGCGGGGGAGGTCTGCACCCTGACGGGGCGCCCGCCCGGGGGGTGGGGACACTACCTGCTTGCCGACAGCCTTGCTTTTCACCTTGCCCACCTTCCTGCCCTTCCCCAGGATGGCCTTGGCGTTGCGCGGCGACAGGGCGATGGACAGGGCCCCGTTCTTCCGCTGTTACGGGTGGGAGGGGAGGAACGAGGTGAGGGGGGGCCCCAGCCACCCTGCTCACAGCCAGTGCAGGCTGTGGTGCAGGCTGACCCTGAACATGACCCTGAGTGTGAGTTCGGGGGCATGGTGCCGGCTCACCCCAGGGCGGGCCACATTGAGCAGGGAAGGAGGCTGGGGTGGGGACTCCTTTTGCATCTGGCGCCCGCCCCGCAGAGCCCCTGACCACCTGGGTGCCCAGTAGCAGGGGTGCCCGGTAGCCAGGGTGCCCAAAGGCAGGGGTGCGCGCAGACTCTCACCCGCAGTCCCGGCTGGAGGATTGTGCTCTTGCGTGTGGCTCTTTTGAGGCGCTCGCTGGCCAGCTTGCTGCCGTCTTCACGGCAGGTGAAGGCACGGGCGGAGCTGAAGAGGGCGTCCCTGCTGGGGGTAGTCCCAGGCTCTGCCCGCAGGCCACCTTTGGCCTTGCCCTTGGCTTTCTTTTTGCCTGGTGCGCCTGGGGGCCTGCGCCCTGGGGCCCGCTCCAGCTTGGTGCCCACCTTGGCCTTCACTGTGCGCCTCTTGACCTTGACCTCGCTCTCTGGGCTGGACAGGCGGCAGGCCCCTGTGAGGGGAGAGGGCGGCTGTCACAAGGGTCCCAGAGGCTGGGACCCCGGCTGTCAGGCTGCCCCCAGCCCGCCTTGGCCACCTCGTTACCTAGTAAGCCCTGCCTCTCTTTCTTCTTCTTGGCCTTCTGGTTGGCCTCCATCTTGACCACGGAAGAGGGTGAGGGCCCCAGCACGGCCACACTGGCCCCCCCATGCAGCCCCAGCCCGGGCTCCTTAGGGGGCGCCTCTGTCCCCAAGAAATCTATGCCGTTCTCACTGTCATAGCCAGCGCCTGGGGAAGGCAGAGGGTCCAGATGACTTGGTGTCGAAGCCACACCATTTTGGGGTGCAGGTGGACAGGCTGGGGGGCAGGGAGGGGGGCGCTCCCCTGACGCCTGGCAGGCCCCTGGGCCAGTGTCCAGGTGAGGGTGTTTGGAGGAGCATGGGTTAGGGCAGGAGCCCCTCTCTGACCCTCCTTCTCCCGTCTCCACTTTCCTTTCCTATGCCCTGGGCAGTGGGGCGCCAGCCTTGCGGGCCTGGGGACCCCCCTCCCCGAGGCGGCCTCGGCCCCTGACTGCCCTCCTGCTTCCTGCCTCCTCTTCCCCTCCCTTTGTTCTCTCTCAGGCTCCAGCTTGGTGCGGGTGGGGCCAGGCCTGGTGCGGACGGAGGAAGCGTCTAGTTTTCCAGGCTCCCGTCTCTGGCCATGTGTGCTTGCTGGAGGCCAGATAACCCCTCCAGGTCAGCCTGCAGGAAAGCGCCCGCAGCCGGCACAGGGGCTATTTTTAGTCCCCTTTCCGGGATGTGTCCAACGGCCTCTTTCTTCCCCGGGGCCCCACAGAGAGCTGCAGGGCTCGGCCGCGGGCAGGGTCTCCCTCCCCGGCTGCCCCAGCGGGGAGCTCTCCCCGGGTCCCCCATGCTCCACGAGCCGTGACCTGGCCCGGCGGTCCTGGCCGCGGCGCTCAGACGGACGACTTGCCTGCCTCGTGTGCCGCAGCCACTGCCGACGGGGCCGGGAACTTGGGCGTCTCCCTGCCGCCAGCACTGCCGTCCGGCTGCGCGTGCCGGGCGGCCCCAGGCACCTTGGTGCTCTTGGCTCTCGACAGCTTCTTCCGGATGCGTCCCCCTGGGGCGGCCTCCTTCCGCCTGAAGGGGCTGAGGCCAGCAGGCAGCCCCTTGCTCTTGACCTTCGGCTTCAGCTGGGCCACCTTGTGGGCCACGGCGGACGCCAGCTCACCCTGACCGCTGCTTCTCTTGCACCGGACCTTTTCCTGTGAACCGGGAGGCGGTGGCTGCGCTCAGCCTTGTGGCCCTCAGCCTGCCCTCTGCCAGCGTCGGCTCAGAGGTGGCACTTCCTCCGCGCTTGTCCTCTGAAGGCGCCAAGGGAGCACAGAGCTCGGCCACTAGAGCCCACCTCTGTGCCTGTCCTGCACTCCAGGTCCCTGCACCTCCGAGACCGGGACGGACGGAGGGCCCAGCTGTCTGTTCTGGGAGGGACGGGCAAGGTGACGCCATGCTCGGGTGGGGACAGCTGCCTCCAGGCCACCCATCGCACGCGAGGTGCCCCCGACAGGGGACACGGTGGGCTCAGCACTGAGGAGTCTGTCACCTGTAACACCGTGCACTTTTTCTTTCTGCTGGAGTGACCAGAGGTGGGGGATGGGGACATGGATCATCGCCAGCCCCCAGTCACGCCTGCCGTGAGGCCCCGAGCCCAGTACTCACCGCAGAGGCCGGCTGCAGGCCCACATAGACACCGGTCTCCAGGCGGCTTTGCTTCTTCGCAGGCTCGTCGCCGCCCCGCAGCTCAGCACACAGCAGACTCAAGCTGGACCGCACCGTCCTGGGGGCGTGGGGGCATGGGTGGGCACGGGCCATGCGCAGAGGTGCCTCGGCCCCCCGGCCCCGCCCTTTCACAGACAAGGCTGTGCTCCTGGCCAGGCTCAGCGCATGTGCAGCGCTGCCAGGTGGCCTGGGGCCGACCTAGTGCTGAGCCCCGGCACCTACTTCCCACCAGCCCTCTCGCTGGCCGGGGAGGGGCCGCCCAAAGCTCAGGAGCCAGGGCTCTGTGGCTGAGCTGGGGCCTCAGTCTTCACACCTGGGAAATGGGGACGGGAACTATTCTGGCTCCCTGCAAGGGTGGGGGAGGCCCGTGCAGATCCCAGGCCTGGCCCTCGGTGAGTGCCAAGGCCAGCTGCCTCCAGTTTGGAACAAGGAGGGTGTTAGAGAGGCTCCTGAGGATGGGGTCCCCCTCCCTCCCTCTCTGCCGCTCCCAGGAAGAGGACGGGGTACAGTGGCCAGAGAGACTCCTGTCTGGGGTCTGCCTCCCAGCCTCAGGTACCCCGACTGCTGGGCTCTGACCCCTGTCCTTAATTCCAGGTCTTGAGGGAGGGCAGCCTGAACCCCGCTGCCCACATCCCAGGTGGGGCCTGGGAGTCTGCTGACAGCAAGCCTCAGTTTCCCCAGGTCCCACAGGAATGGGGCTGGGCCTGTCACCTGCCCCCTCCCCCTCACGTGGTGTTAATGAAAATGAGTCACAGATGGAGACTGAGGACCCTGGCTTTGTGGGGCCAGACATCACCTTTCACCTTCCTGCCCGGAGAGGAGGCCAGACAGGAAGCCAGCTGTGCAGTGAGGCTTCCTCCCCGACGCCCACCCCAACCTTCCACTTCCTGCCTGGTCCCACAGGGCATGGCCCTGGAGCAGGGGAGAGCCCACCGGATTCAGGATCCTTGAGGAGGGCCCTGGACTCAGTGTCCTTCCTTGTCCGGAGGCTGCTACTCTCCAGCCAGGGCCTGGTTTCTTGGGTTGGAGGAGAAAGTGGCTGCAGCGCAAATGCCAGGATGGGGCGGGGGGCGGGGCGGCCTTGCCGGGACTCCCTGATGCGGCCACTGGCCAGACCAGACCCTGGCCTCTGTGGGCCCTGCCTTGGCCAGGGGCCCCGACAGAACTGGCTGCTTCTCAAAGGGGGAGCCTGGGAGTCCCCTGGCTGGGGACACCCGGGTGGCGGGGGAGGGACAGCTCGGGGAGGCCCCCCAGCCATATGGCCTATCCCTGCCACCGCCCAGAGGCGACGCGAATCCCCCTCCCTGTAACCTTCTCTGCATTTGCTAATGTTTTGTGACATAAAGCCCTGAGATTAATTTTTTGCCTCCGTCTTAATTGAAGGAACCATTTAGTGCCGATTTAACTATTATTACCAAATCATCAGGATTGATGCAGCGCGCACACACGCTCGCCAATCGCGTTTGGAGCAGCTCGCTGGATTTATGCAAATAGGTCTGCCGGGAGAGGCAATTTGTAGCCGAGAAGGACAATTATGCCCGGCCCGGGAGCGTGCCAACGAGTGCGCCGGGCGGGTAATGGATAATAACACCGCGCCGGCAGCGTGCGCAGCACCGCGGCGTGACCGACTGTTACACGGTGCAGAGAGAGAGGCTTTTCCGCAACGCCGCCTGGCACCCGCGGGGGCCCGGTGCGGGCAGGGGCGGTGCCACAGCCAGGTGTGTGGACCCGGTGCGGCCACGCTCCAGGCCCAGCGTGGGGCAGAGGGAAGGGGGTCTGCAGCGGGCTTCGTCCGTGGCTAGGGTTCTGGGAGGGCCGTGTGTGTCCTCAGGGGAGCTTGGAGGGGGGCTGGGAGGGGGGTTGGCAGAGAGGGGCCTCGAGGGCACCCTGGGCCCACCCCGGCCCCACCACACACAACCCCAGGCCAGGGCACCCCACACACCCAGGACTTACTTGACTTTCTTGCCATCGCCCCTGGGGAGCTGGCCCCCGGGGCGCAGGGCGGGCAGCAAGCTGGGGTACTTGCGCTTCCTCGGCCGGCCGGGCCCCCGCCTTGCGGGGCTGCGTGAGCTCTCCTCTCTCCTGCAGGGGTGGGGGTGCTCAGAGGCTTGTGCCCACCCGGGGCCCCGCTGGGGGTCCAGCTGAGGGCACTGGCCCTGGAGGGCGGCAGGGGCGGGACAGGCCCTCCCGAGACTTGGGGAGCTGGGCCCTCAAATGGAGGACTGGTTTCTGCTTGGCCCACCCCACCCGCGGCCTCTGGGGGCCATCCTGGACCCCAGCCTCCAGCCCAGCTCAGTTTGGCATGCGTGGGGTTGCTCCCTGACCCCGAGGCAGTGGTCCAGGGCCGCGCTGTACCAGCCCGAGCCACGCCATGTGCCCCAGCACCTGCACCGCGGCCCCACCCCACCCCGGCCCCTGCTGCGGCACGGCCCACCAGCTGCAGGCCCTGGGGCCGTACTCGTGCTCATGCCTGCGCTGCAGGCGCGCCAGCTCCCGCTGCTTCTCCTTGTAGCGCCGCTGCAGCTCCGCCAGCTGCACGCGCATCTCCACCTCCTGCGTGTCCAGCCGGTCGATGGCGGCCTTCAGCGGGCACACCTGGTGGGCAGGGACACAGCGGCCTGTGAGGCGGTTAGGGCCCTACGATGGGGGCAGCCGGCGTGGGTGCTCAGGGGTGCCCTTGGGTTGTGCCACTGGGGGCGACCGGGGCCCCCCACTCACAGGCTTGGTCTTGGGGGTCCAGGTGTCCTTCCGTTGCAGGATCCGCATGCGGGGGGTGAGTGCGGGAGGCCCGCAGGGGCTGGCGGCTGGGGGCTGGGCCGCGGCGGAGGCGCCGTCCAGGCTCGCGGCCTCCACCAGGGAGCAGGCGGAGGCCAGCGTGGCCAGGCGCTGCAGGTCGAAGGCCAGCACGTCCTCTTCCTCTGCGGGGGACACGAGAGGGAGTGTGCGTGCGGGGGGCGGGCGGACGCTGCCCCTCAAAGAGGCTCTTGTCAGCCTGCATCTCAGAACGGCCCCCACCCTGCAGGGTGCCCGGCTCCTGGGACACAGGGACCAAGGACCAGGGTGAGGCGGCCGGGAACAGCGAGGTTTGCTCAGGGGCAGGCACAGAGCACCCTGCTCAGCTCCGGGCTGGGGAGAAGTCCCCTTTGGCTGCTGCGGGCCAGGCCATACAGGATGGTTCCCCAAACCGTCTATACAGGCGCGTGGCTTATCAGGCTTCGAAAACAAAGTGCCTGTGCGTTTCTCGCCCCTCCCATATGCATGAAAAGAGGGGTGAGAGGAACGGCCCAGTGCAGGGTCAGAGCTGAGCCAGTGGAGGGCAGTGTCCATCCAGGGGTGAGGCCTGGAGTGGAGAGACGCAGGACAGGGCAGGCTGATCCCTGAGGAGCCCCAGCCAGGTAAGGGGAGCTGGCCAGGAGCCCCGCGGGGTCCGACGGGATGCTGGGGCTGAGGCCGTCAGTGGGCAGTTGTGATTTTCAGAACATATGGCTCTGCCCTCCGAGGTGGCCGGGGAGCATTGCCCAGTGGCAGTGAGCACATCTAACACCCTGAACTTGGCTTCTAATTCCACCTCCCAGGAAAGGAACCAGGCTCCTCGTTGAAATGGCTGTTCGCAGGGGCAGGGGCGGTGTGTGGTGAGCCAGGGACACAGGAGGTGCTCAGAAAATGACAGGGACACGTCTGTGTGCACATGGGCCAGCCGCAGGGGCCGAATCTGACACAACTCGTCATCCAGTTAACTAGCGAGAGCGGCAGGTTGCAACCGGCCAGAGTACGAAGCCACGGGTCCCAGCGACAAACGACGGATGCGCAGACACAGTGCGCGAAGAGGCAGGGCGAACTGGTTCCCAGCAGCGACACACTCGTTCACAGCAAAGGGGGTAAAGGTCACGCGGCCACCAGGGTGAGCCGGCCTCGGCGACGGGGCAGGTGCCGGGAGCCGCAACCTCTGGTGGCCAGTTCTGAGCTGAGGCCACGGAAGGCTGTGTCGGGTGGCCTGGGAGCGGGAGGGAGGGGGAGGCTAAGGGGGTCTCTCTTCCCAGGCCGTGGGCTGCTCTTCCCCCCAGCAGCCAGGGCAGGGCGGTGTGGAAGCCCTGCTTCAGCTACGAGTGCCACGTGCTGTCCTATCGGTTGTGGTCACCGTGGTCGCTAAGCGGCCCCTGTGGCCCCCTGCTGCCCGGCTGGCCCCGGTCCCCCCGCTGAGCCGGCGCAATCCCTGTGGGTGAGCCTGGGGAGGGGTCGTAGGGTGTGGGGAGATGAGGGGGGGAGGGCTCTTCTGGCTTCAAACACCCTGCAAGGCTTTGCAGCCTTGGGGGCTGTGGGGCTGTGGAGAGAGAGGCAGCCCCTCCCAGATGCCTGCCATGCAGGAGGGGAGGGAGGGCCTGGGGGCTCCGGGAAGACAGGATGGGGCCTGGGGGCTCTGGGAGTGGGGGGATGGGGCCTGGGGGCTCCGGGAAGACAGGATTCAAAGGGAATTGTCCCCGCTGGGCTAGGGGAGCCGCGGGAGCTGGTAGCGGTGGGACTGCCCAGGCAGACCCTTTGCCTNGGGGGGGATGGGGCCTCCGGGAAGACAGGATGGGGCCTGGGGGCTCTGGGGGGGGTCTGGGAGGGGAGGGGTATGGGGGGGCTCTGGGAGGGGAGGGTGGAGTCTGGGGGCTCCGGGCGGGAGGGGGGAGGCCTGGGGACCCGGGGTGGGGAGGGTGGAGCGGAGACCCGGCCATGCAGCTCCCTCAGTCCACACACCCAGTGACTGAGGCCCCGGCCTGGGCCGCAGCTGCACCGCCCACACGGGACTCACGTGGCCTCCACGTGAGCGTTCCTTCAATGAATGGGCCACGCTCCAGCCGGCATTCACATGCACAGACTGGGTGGCCACACACCCTGGGCCCGGCATCCGCTCGGCACTCTCGTGCCAGCCACGCTCACGTGGTGGGTCCGGGCAGCACAGGCCCTGCCTGGGGCTTCCCCCCCCCCCCCCCCGCCACCGCCGTCACCCTACAGCCCAGAGCCCTAATTTAGGCCCCCAGGGTCCAGCTGGACGCCCATGAGGGGGTGCTCCCTGGCAGACCGCCCTTGGCACAGCGGTGGGCCCGTCTAGGTGGACAGGAGGAGTGACGTGGAGGCCTCTGGGGAAATCAACTTTACGAGAACATTTGCTTTATCTCCAAATAGCACAAAAGGCGCCCGTGGCCAGCAGCAGAGGGCTTCGTGCATCAGGAAAACAAGCGGGCAACCGAGAGGACTTTGTTGGGCTCTGTCTATAAACACCGGCGCGCGCGATGCCTGCTGGGGGGCTCCCCGTGAAGGTTTCCTTGGGGGCCCCTTCAGGGATGCTGCTCCGGCAGCAAGGGGGGTGTCCCAGCAGAGCGCTGGGGGAGCAGGGCCAGCCTGCGTGGGGTGCCCTTGGGCTCCAGTTGAGGGCTCACCGTGGGGTGGCACCGGGCCCCATGCCCGCGCCCCAGGGCCCCCCTGGGGGCCGGGAGCCCGGAAGCATCTCAACCCGCAGGTCAGCCCAGGGACAGGAAGGACCGGCACCCCAGCCCCCAGCCCTGGTGAAATTTGGGGGGACATGTGGTCAGTCTCGGACCACTTCCCCTGGGCCTGGGAGGCAAGGGCCGATGTGTCCCAGCTGGAGGCCTCGGGCCAGGAGCCCCCCAGCCTGAGACGACAGGAGGCTGGGGCTCGATGCCAGCAAGCTTTCTTCTGCCTTCCTGGCTGCAAGGCCCCAGGCCTCACCCCCCCAAGGGTCTTGGCATCCTTGTATGTGACCAGGGGACAGCATATTGGGACAAGTGTGAGGCCCCCACAGGGGGCCGTGGACACTGCAGCAACGGGTGCTGACCCGGACGCTGTCCCTCTGAAGCCATGGTCAGGGTGCAGCCTCCAGCCTCAGGGGCCTGGTGTGCACAGGGCGGTGCTTACCTCGCAAGGCGGGGCCCCTCCTCTGCTGCTGCATCTCCAGGTCAGCCAGCTCACTGAGCAGGGCGATTCCGTGAGTCCCTGAGCTACAGGGCGAGGGGGCTGTGTGCGGGGGCCCCGGCGCAGCAGCAAGCTGCGGGTCCAGCGGGCTGACAGCTGGCAGGTCCCCCAGGTCGATGGTGGCTGCTACCAGGGCATCCAGGCCCAGGGGTGCCCTGGGCAGGTGGCTGTTCTTGGAAGCTGGTCCCCGGCCCTCCTCCTCCAGCCTGTCCTCCCCACCCTCAGCCCCCTCCTCCGGCTTCGCTTCCCTGGGGGCCTGCCGATTGCCCAGCCCAGCCTCACTGAGGGCACCGGGGCTCCCGGGCACCTGCGGGGCTGCGGCGCTGGCCCCTGATGAGGGCCCCGGCCCCACCTCCGCCCCCCTCTCCGCCGCAGCCCCCTCCTCTGCAGCCCCTCCCTGAGTAGAATGAGCCTGGCCGACGGCCTCAGGGGCCCCTCCCTCGAGGAGGGCCCCACATCGCAGTTCTCGAAGCCCCTCCAGCGGGCTACGGTCTGCTGCCTTCCCCAGGGGTCCCCGCTCGGCAGGGTGGGGGGTGGCAGCAAGGTCCTGGGTGGCCTCCCTGGCCCCCGAGGGCAGCCCCGGCTCCTGTGGGCTCTGAGGGCTTCGGGGGTGCAGCTCCCCGGGTAACAACGTCCTCGCTGGCTCAGGCTGGACCCTGGGGGCTGCAGTTTGCATAGTTTTGGGGTCCGAGAGGTCCGGAGTGTGCACGCTGGGGGACAGGGAGAAGCCCGAGCTGGCCACAGGGCGTGTGAATCCGGGAGGCAGGTCTGCGGAAGAGAGAGCGTCGTCAGGAGAGGGCAGCCGAGGGCACGGGTGGCCCTGTTACAGATGTGGAGAGGGTGGCCTCCGATCCCGGACTCCCAGCTGGGAGGAGGGTCCCCAGCCTGCCCTCTGCCTTGGAAATGGGATGGGAAGACGTCACACTGAGGGGAGCACCTGAGGGCAGGAGAGAGGTCCCTGGAGCCGGGGCCCCCAGGCCCCCAGGCCCCCAGCCCAGGACGCTCTGGTGTGGCTAACCAGAAGGGGGTGGTTTAAAACAAGACACTTGAACCAGGGCTTTCCCAGAACCAGAACGAGCCGGCAGCCTGTCGGAGGCATGCCCCATTAACTGCATTAAAAACAAACAAACAAACAAACAAACAAAACTAAGAAAAACCTAGCAACCGCTCCCTAAAACCCCAAACCCCCCAAAACCAAAAGCACGACCTCTGTTGGCTCAGTCTCCTCACTGTGGGATCGGGGCGGTTTGAGTCTGCCACGCGGGTTTGTGCGTAAACGTGCCACCTTGTTGAGGGGGAGCGGCAGGCGGGTGGGGGGCCGCAGGGGCCCAGACGGCACAGGAGGAGCTCCCTCCCCCGCTTCGCCGAGACCCAGAGCCAGAGCCAGGAGGGGAGCGGGGGGGGGGGGGGNGGGGGGGGGGGGGGGGGGGGGGGGGGGGGGGGGGGGGGGGGGGGGGGGGGGCTGTCCCGCGGCTGTGCCCAGGCCCTGCCACTGTCCCCAGCAGGCCAGGCCCTTCGCTGTCCGTAGCGCCCCCTGCTGGCCAGCTGAGCCCAGCCCTCATCCCGCCCCGCCTGCCAGGAGCTGGGGAGGCGGCGGTGGGGCCCCTCGGTGCTCGCGCCATGGCTCATGGGGACTGTGGACAGGGAAGGACGAGCGATAATGCCCCGGGCCCTCCCCGGCGGCCTTTGCAAGTGCCAGACCAGGCAGCCCCCTCCATTCAGAAGGGGAGAGAAGCCCGAGTGGAAGGGGGCGGGCCAAGGTCAGGCCAGCGCTGCCCACCCTCACCTGGTTCCAGCGTGGTCGGGTCGGCTCTGGACGGCCGGGGCTCCCCGCTCTTGTCCTCGGAGCTGGGCAGCTTGGAGCCGGGTCCAGGGCTGCCCGAGGGGTGGGTGGATAAAGTGCACGAGGCGCCGGGACGCGGTGGCGGTGTGGGGCAGCCGGCGGGGGGCTTCGGGGTAGGCGAGTGGCAGCACGGGGACAGCTTGGCAGGGCCTGTGGTGGCAGGTGAGGGGGTGCCCTTGGCTGTGGGGGTTAAGGCAACTGGCTTGTGGGTGGGCTTCAGGGTCTTCTCCTGGGTGGGCTCCTCCTGCTCCAGGTGGTGGTCCTCGGACTTCCGCTGCAAGGGGGAGGGAGAGGTTCAGCCGGCTGGACACCCCCCCCCCAGCTCAGGGCATCCCGGGGTCCCAGCTGGGTGTGGCCTGGGGCGGGTACCTGGACGGGGGCCGCCCGCTGCTGCTGCTGCTGCTGCTGGAGGGCATAGAGCTCTTGCTGGCGCAGGAGCTGGGGCCGCGAGTACACGGGGAGCTGGCCGGGGTGCTGCACGTGGGAGGCGGGGCCCCGGCCCCCATACATGGGGGGCCACAGTGAGGCCTGGTCCATGACGTCAGCTGTGGGGAGGGCCAGAGGAGCCGTCAGACAGGCGCGGCCAGGGTGGGGTGCAGCGCTGTGTCCCCGGCCTCCTGAGCTGGCCCCGCCCCTGCCCCTCACTTGCCTCGCGCCTGCTTTCTGGGCCTGGGCTACGGCCACGGTCCTGTCTCACCGCCCAAGCGCCATGTGGGCTGCTCCTTTCTTCAGACCCACTTCTGACCCCCCCCCCCCACCATGCAAACAGTCTGCCCGGGAGGCTCTTACCAAGCGCGTGAGGGGCTGTGTGGGGGGTGGGCTCTGAGGGCAGAATGACAAGCTGTGCGGGGCTGTCCTGGGAGAGGGGGAAGACGGAGGGCATGGAGCCGGGCACGGAGGCGGCGAAGCCGGGGGGCAGGTTCTGGTGCAGCGCGGGGTGTCCGAGGCCTGGGGGGACAAGGCCGGGTCACCAGGGCGCGTGCGGCACCGGGTCCTGTCGCTCTCGCGCCTTCCACAGCAGGCTGAGCCCCAGCCCAGCCCTGGCCGCCCAGCCCCATCAGGACGCGCGCCCTGCCCCCCCCCCGCCCTGGCAGCACTGACCGTAGGAATGTCCCCCCATCCACAAGGAGGGGCTGCGGGTGCGGGGCAGCCATGGGGGGTGGGCGGGGTGGGGGTGGGAGGCCGGGTCCCCGCCCAGCTGGCTGCTCGGCAGCGAGGAGCCGCTGGTGATCATGAGATGAGGGGCCAGGTCTCCGGGGCAGCCGCCCGGCGCGTGGACCCGGGAGAACTCCAGGCGGTCCTTGTCCCTGTGCATCACGAGGGTGGAGGGGGCTCAGCACAGCCGTCTGGCCACCCGCCCACCGCTCCCACCCATGCTGGAGACGTCAACCTTGGAGGGAGGGGGGCTCAGAGGGTCCCGGGGTCCCCACTCCAGCCTCTACCCTAGCAGTGGGCCCAACAGTGGAGGGAAAAGCCTGCAGAGCTCCCCTTGCCAGGGGCAGACACCCCGGCGAACCTCGGGGCAGGGGGTGGGCAGACCTGCCACAAAGCCTGACGTCCCCCCTCCCCGAAGGCCGAAACCCCTGTGCTCACTGAAGCAGGAGCTCCCGGCCGGCGAGCCCCAGGCGGTCCTCGGACAGGCGTGCCCTTTCCTCCTCAGCCTCCAGGTCCAGCGCGTGGGCGGAGCGGGGCCCACCGCCTGCTGCGTGGGTCAGACGTGGCAGAAGGGACGGGGGTTGGGGTGGCCGGGGAGCCAGATGCTAAAGTGGGGAACCTGCTTCGAGCCGAGGGGGCTGACAGACCAAGGGAGGGTCTCCCGCTGTGTGGGCCTCGGGGGTTCTGCCGAAGGCAGGTGTGGGGAACCTGTGGCTTCGAGGGATGGGGGCGGGCCAGTCAGCCCTGCGAGGGACGGGACAGCAGACGTGGGGAGGGGACGGCGGCCGGGTCCAGGGCCTGCCCCTTGTGAGCTCCCTGCCTCCCCCCTGCGCAGGGGCCTACCTTTGAAGGCAGGGGCTGCCCGGCCCTGCCGCCCGGTGTTGGTGCTGTAGGCTGTCTCGGGCCGGCTCACCGTGTCCTTCTGCCGGGACAAGGCCACTGCGATGCCCACGGGAGGCTGCCTCACTTCCACGTCACTGTGTGGGGTGTCGTGCTCCCGGCTTCGGGCACAGTCGGGCCTCTCTGCCTCGCCCGGGGCCTGGGCTGGGCCTTTGGAGGCCGGGAACTTCACATCCTGCTGGGCACAGCTGGCCTTGAGGCCGCCCAGGCCCACGAAGGGTGCCTTCTGGCCGACGACCAGCGCTTGGTTGCTGTACTTGAGCAGGTTCTTCATGGCCGAGACCTCGTCCGGCGGGGCAGGCAGGTCCGGGGGCAGGCGGGCGGCCTGCTGCAGGCTGCCGCCGAAGGGGTCCGGGTAGGCGCCGCCCTTGTGCTCCTCGCCAATGGCCATGGCGGCGCTCTGGCCCGACTGGATGCTCCATGGGGGCAGGTGGGGCCCGCCGTAGCCCAGAGAGGCCAGCTCCAGGGACTTGCGCTTGGCCTCAGCCCCGCCGCCCCCCGGCTCCACCTCGGGCGTCACCAAGTGCTGCTGGTGCCGGATCCGGGCCACCTTCTGGGCCCCAGGGGGACCGGAGGGGGCCTCCTTGCCGGCGGCCTTATCTAAAGTGCAGCAGGCCTGGGCGACCTTCCCGCCCAGCGGGTCCTGGGGACTCGGCCGGGCACAGTCCTGTGAGTGGGCAGGCAGCTCGAAGTAGCCACTTTTGTCCAGACCACCTTTGGGGAGCCCGGAGAAGGGGGTCTCGGGGCCTGTGCTGTTGAGATACTCCAGGCCCTTTAGCCGGGGGTTGAGAGCCGCCTCGAAGCCCCCAGGCCGCCGCTCGGCCTTGCCCTCGGCCTTCAGGTGGGCGTAGGAGACCCCATAGGGCACGGCGTGTTCAGGGGCCAGGGCGCCGTCGAGGTGCCGGTCTTTGCCCTCACCTGCCACCGCGCAGGCCTCGGCTGCCTGGAAGGGGCGGCTCTTGTCGGCCAGGTGTCCCACGGAAGGCACGAAGGTGGGACCGCTGGCCTTCAGGTCCCGGGAGACTTTGTCCTGCAGCGGGCACAGCCCGTCGGGGCCCGCATGCAGCTGCAAGCAGGGGAAGGAGCCGGCGGCCGTGCTGAGGGGCGGGGGCGGCCCGGCGGGCAGGCCGGACGGCACCGTGTAGGACACGGCGTGGTGCAGCATCTGCCGCCTCTCCAGGCACTCGCTGAAGGCCGGCCCGGGCTCTGCGGGGCCCGCCGCCTCCTTGGCGCAGCGTCCAGAGGCCACGACGCCCACCCCCGGCCGCACCAGCACGCCCCCCGCGCAGCTGGCCAGCGAGGCCTTGCCCATCTCGCCGTTGAGCACCTTGGTGTTGAGCAGGCAGGAGGCGAGGTGCTTGGGGCGGGCCTCGCAGGCGCCCCGGGGCCCCCCGCCATCCTTGCAGTGGCCGCCCGCGGGCACGGGCAGCACCAGCTGGTGCCGCTCCTTGCCGTCCTCCTCGCCCGCGGCCGGCCTGTCCTTGCCCTCCGCGGCCTTGCCGGCCTTCTCTCTGCCCTGCTCTCTGCCCATGAGGAAGCGGTCGAACTCCTTGGCTCCCTTCTGCAGGGGGCCAGCCTCGCCTCGGTCGCGGCTGCAGGAGCTGATGGGGTGGCCGGGGGCGGCCCGGGCCACGCCGGGGAAGTTGTGGTTGGCGGGCAGGAGGGCGGGCTGGGGGGGCAGGTTGCGCAGGTAGAAGTTATCTGCGTGCCGAGAGAACCGCGAGGTCACCGGGAGGGCAGGGGCCGGAGGTCAGACTCCCCAGGACACGGGCTCCGGGAGACCCCCCGCCCCAGCAGCAGGCAGTGACCCGGGGGGCCATCTGAGAAGGTTTCAAGTTGCAAAAGAGACGCCATGTCAAGTCTACCTCTTCAACCCTAAGTGCGCTGTTGGCTGGCACCGCGCAATTCTCGGTGCTGCGCAGACGCCACCACCGTCCGTCTCCAGAACTTTAGTGCCCCAAAGTTCTGGCCCCAGTAAACACCAACTTCCTCTCCCTAGGAAGGCTGGGACTCGAGTTCAGCTCCCCAGGAGATGGGACTCGTGAATGGCCAGGGGCCCCTGCCCTGCCCAGCGCCCACGGGGATTAGTGCAGGGAGGGCAGGGGCGGGTGGAGGGGCTATGGGGCCACAGGCATCTCCCCCGCCCCGCAATGCTGCCAGGGGACCGTGAACCGGTGCGGCCTTACAAACGGCCATCAGAACCTTTAACGCTGGGGAGGGTGCTGATTCACAGAGCGGGTTGGCTAAGTGGACGGTGGCACACACAGCGTGTGTCGGGATGCGGCCACCACACAGCTGGCTGTGCCTGGACACCCGGCCGCCGCAGGCGGGGCCGTGCACCGTGGGCTGCGCAGTGCGCGGCCCTGACTAGGTCCCTGTAGGTGCTCAGACCCCAGGAGGGAGTGAGGCCGAGTCTGAGGATGGGCTGGGGCTGAAGGACCCCGCTCACCCACCTCCTGAACACCCTGGCAGGCCCCCAGCCCCTCTCTGCGTGTTAACTGTGGGCGCCCCAGCCTGCGGACTCCGGGGGTGTTTGAAGGGAGAAGAGGAAATGCTCGCAGCCCGCAGCCCCCGCAGCTCTGGGCCCATCAAGGCCGGTGGTGGGTGGCAGGTGGCGGTGAACCCCTGCTCCCTGTGCTGGGCCACAGCCTGCTGTCCAGCCTGGGCCCATGCTCTCTATGGGGGTCCCCCGGCTGGCCCTGGGGACATCCGCTGCTCCCAAAGCCGGGCTCCTGTCTCTGTGGACCTGGGGTGCCCAGAGGGCCAGACAAGAGGGAACAAAGAAACCTTTGGCACTTGTAAAACTGTCCTCACGCACATTAGTTCCTTGTCAATTTCCTGCTAATTAAAACAAGGGGGAACAGGGCAGCCTGGGTGAAACCTAATTAGTTTGATTTCCAAAACCAAAACGGTCTTGGATGGGGCTCCAGCACACCACTGAAAGCTGAGAGACCACCAGCGCCCCACTGCTGGAAGGGCAGCTCTGGGCTCGGGGTCACCCCTGACCAACGCTGTCAAAATGGCTGCACACGTGAGAGTTTGGGGGACCCTGCCCGGGGCCAGTGGGGGCTGTCCTCTAGGTAGCAGAGCACATGGCCCGACGCAGGGAAACTTGGTTTCTGGGGAGCACCCCGCACCTACCCATCTCCTGGGGCAGGGTGGGGGGTGCTTTCCTGGCCCCGTCACAGGCACAATCTCACCCGCATCAATCTCAGCCAGCCCGTCCTCAGCTGGGTCAAGGCCAAGGCTTTCCGGACCTCAGCTGCCCTGCGTGGCCCACAAGGTGCAGAACACACCACTGTCGGGGGCGGGGGGGGGAAGCTCGTAGGGACTGGAGGCAGGGCTAGGAGGCCATGGACGCTGGCCATAGGCTCTACCCCAAAACCGCCTCACCGGGGGTCACCTCGCTGGGGGCCCCTTCCTTCCCTGAGGCCCCCTTTGGCACACTCTGATTGAACTGCTAGGTCCTGAAACCCAGCCCGGTGTCCTGTCTGTCGCCCAGACCCTGCTGGGTGCTTGGCGGGCCCCAGGCTGAGGGCTCCTGAGGCCCCAGAGCTGCGTCTGTCCTCACCCAGGGCGGCCCCTCTCCCTGGGCCCGCTCAACCTGGCCCCCACCATGTGTGTCGCACCACCTCCTGGGTGCCCCTGGGAAAGCCCCTGTGCGGAGGACGACCTCCCCCTCCCCCCCGAGCTGCCTTCCCACAAGCGCTCCCCCTCCCACAGCCTGGCCGTGAACGGGGGTCACCTAGGACCTCCTGACCCGCATGTCCCCTCCACACCCCCAGTGGGGCCCCACGCCCCGATTCAAGTCTATTATCACTCGTCATCTGAAACATGGCAAGGAACCCAACAGTCTCCCTGCCCATCTCCTGGCACCACCCCAGAGAGACCTTTCTGAAATGCAAATGAGGTGTCAACCCCATTGAGGAAAAACCTGGAGACGGGGCACTCAGGGCTCCGGCCCCTCCCCCAGCGGCCACATCTCCTGTGGGCTCCCTGATGGGATCCACGCCCTGGAGGTCGGGCTTTTGCATGGGAGAGTGTGTGTGCACGTACGAGAGGGCACATGTGCACGCACACACACTCTCCCTGCAGCCCTGCCCTCTCATCAGCCAAGCCCTGACCTTGGGGTCCTCTCTCCAGAGACACCTCCTGGGGGGCCCCTCCTGCCGATGGAGTGAGGGCCCCTCCGCTGCCTGCTGGGACACACTGGCGCCCCAACACAGCATGCAGCCTCTGTCTGACCACAGGCCCTGGTGTGCGGCTCGGTGAGGCAGGAAGTGCAGGCTTCTAGGGGCCTCCCCCACCCCCACCCGCCCAACGGGCATCCTTTCCTCTGAGCTGCCAGGGTGGTGGGGGACAGGACAGGGCAAGGCTGGGTGATGAGGGGTGAGGCGCTGTCCCCTAGGGGCTTCAGTAATTTGGGATGCCTCCACCAGAGCCTGAGACGTCCAGACAGCATGGCTGTGTCTTCAGAGTGCACCCCTGACCCTAGCACATGACCTTGGCCATGGTCCTAAGAGGTTAAATCCTCCAGAAGCCAGAGAAGCAGCCTTACTCTCCTGGGTCTCTACCCCGCCGTGGCCTGAAACCCGGACAGGAGGGTCTGCCCGGGCTGGCCGCCTTCACCTGATGTTCCAGAAGCCCCCTGGCCCCACCTGGCCCCACCCTCCCTGACACCCTGCACCCCAGACCCCAGCGAGGCCCCAAGCCAGCACTTGCCTTTTTGGGTTCCATAGAAACGATGTTGCCCATAGAGAACATTGCTGTTTCCATGGTGATCCAAGTGGCTCATGGGTAGGAAGGTGGATGCCAGACTCCCCGAAAATCTGGGGTACCCTGGAGCTAGAGGAGCAAGGAGACTGGCTGCAGAGGCACCCCAGGCCCTGGCCCGCATGCGCCCCGACCCCAGGGAGGTGAGAAGCGGTGGGTGGCCCGGGAGCGGCGCCCCGCAGAGCCTGGTGTACAGCCCGCCGGTGGGAAATCAACCCATCAATACATCATATTAACTCTGACTCGACTAACACCATCCCTCTGGTGCGGCACAAATTGAATTGCTGATGGGCTGGGAGAGAGGCAGGTGGGGGAGGGTGCCTGCGTCCCTCCCCCAGCGGCGCACAGCGGCGGGAGCTCCAGGCAGGGCAACAAAAGCGCCTCTTGGAGAGGCATCTTGGGAGGGTGGGGACGCAGCGGACGCACACGCTGGACGGAGGACCTCGCTGCAGAGGCTGAGCTCCCAGCCGGGACAGCCAGGGCCGGATACCACCTTGACCCACGCCGTCCGACGGGCGCCTGGGCGCCTGGGCAGCCCGTATGCTGGGCTGCTGGCACCGTGGGCTGTCCAGTGGCCAGGCCTCCACTCTGAGATCCACAAAGGGAGCTGGCCCCCAGGCCCGACACCCTCCCTGGCGCCAGAGTCATGCCAGGCAGGCCCTTCTCTGTCCCTCTGGGGCCTAATCGGTCCTTGGGGCCCAGTCATGCCCGGCACAGGAACATCAGCTGCACCCTGGAGCTGCGCCCCCCCCACCTTGGCCTTGGACCCTGGGGGCTCCTGCCGCCCGGGACGCACACCCTTCCCCCAGACGAGATGATAGACGGATGTAAGCAGAGCCTGGGAGGCCCTGACCAGGCACAGCCGGGGGAGCCGACTCTGCCGGGTGTCCAGAGCCGCCAGCCACCCTGCGTGTGGCACCGCTGGTCCTTCCCCACGTGGCCCCGCAGGGAGGGGTGGGGTGGGGCCCAGCTGGGGAGGCTGAGTTGCCCGCTGGGCTGCGGCAGGCAGGAGACAGTCTTCCTCCAAGACGCCTGCTTCGGGGCGCCTGGGGGCTCCGTCGATGAAGCGTCCGACTCCGGCTCAGGTCATGATCTCACAGTTCCCAAGTTCGAGCCCCGCGTCGGGCTCTGTGCTGACAGCTCAGAGCCTGGAGCCTGTTTCAGATTCTGTGTCTCCCTCTCTCTCTGCCCCTCCCCTGCTCACACTTTGTCTCTCTCAAAAATAACGTTAAGATGGGGCGCCTGGGTGGCTTAGTCGGTTAAGC
>NW_024080653.1:5111001-5241491 GCF_003009895.1 Hyaena hyaena | reverse complement strand
CTCCCTCTCTCTCTGACCCTCCCCTGCTCACGCTGTCTCTCTCTCTCCTAGAAATAAATAAAACATTAAAAAAAAAAAATTAAAAAAAAAAAAAAAAATAACGTTAAGAAAATAAAAAATAAAAAAGACTCCTGCTTTTAGCTAATGCTCTGAACTTTTCTTCCTCTGTGGCTAACGTGCTCTGTAGGAGTTTCTCTTGGGGACCCGGGATTGTCCCGAGGGAGTCTACTCCCAGGAGCGGCTGCCAGCCTTCAAGGCGGCGTTGGCTGTGAGGAGGGCGCAGGCATCCAGGGTTTTCCCCGGGGAGCAGCGGAGGAGGAGGAGGGCTCCTGCGGGCCCTGCAGACGGCAGTCCTGGGCGGGTCCCATGGCTGGTGCCTGTGGCCTGGCGCCCCTGACAAAAGGGAGCCGTGAGCCCCAAGGCTGGGGGACGGGCTCCAGCACCCCTCCTCAGGTGTCACCACGGAGTCCCGACGAGTCCCGGAGCAGGGAGCTCCATTCCATCCTACTCACTAACTGTTTCCCCAAGTCCACGGACGACAGAAACCCTCTGCTGTTCGAGTGGAACGTTCCTTGTAGCACCTGGTGGCTGAGCACTCCTCGGAATATCTTCTGGGAAACACCTTTCCAGAAGGGGCGGTGCCAGAACCGCAGGACAGACCTCCAGGCCCCACATCCTCAGAGGGCCTGGGCATTACTCCTGGCCTCAGGCTGGTCTGCCTGGATACAGAGCAGGACCGCAGAGGTGGAGGGTGGAAGCCACCCTGGCCGGGCTCTGTCTCAGTGCTGGGGGCGGTGGTGGGTGCATGGGGGAGGGGGGCCAGCCCTGGAGCCCACCATGAGCACCAGGGGCCTGGGACTCCGCCCCTCCCCACCCCACCCCCCTCCGGCAGGCCCGAGGCTGGGGGGGAGCTGTGCCACGGGCGGACCAGGCTCTGGAGCTCAGCTCAGAGGTAAGAATGGAGGCGCAGGGGCAGAGCTTGGAATGGAAAATGGTCTGCATCAAATGGGGGCAGTCTGGGATCCCCCAGGACAAGGCCCCCAGTCCAACCCCTCAGACCCTAATGATGCAGTGCTGGTCCGAGGTGGAGCTGTGGAATCCCGTCCCCAAGGGATGCTCCCAGCAGCCCCATCTGGAGGCTGGAGAAGTCCCTAGATGGCTCTCTGCTCGGGGCTCACATCCCCAGGCACATGTGAGGGCTCGGGAAAGGTGCCAGCCGCGCCTGGGCCCAGCCCCTCCTCGCCCCCACCTGCTGAGGGCGAGGCAGAGTCCAGAGCCTGGCCAACCAGCCTAGTTTCTGTGCGGAGACACATCTGGAACAGCTGTTCCCTAGATGAAACTCAGCTCCTGGAAGACTTGACAAATGCTGAGCGCGGACCGGACGGGAGCAGCCTGGGCGGCGGGCGGGGGCCGCGCCGTGTGTGCCGCGCAGGCGGGGCCGGCTGCTAAACCGCCGCAGCTGTCCCCTTTTAATTGGCCGCTGTTAAATGTTTTACGGGGCCTCGTTTTGGTAAACAGAAGTCTGTAAATTCCTCCTTCCCAGAACCCGTTTCCCAGGCGTGGACACCCCTGCCTCCCGTGACCCCTCGGGAGGTCCAGGCCTGCAGCCCACCCGTGGCGTCCGCTGGCTGAGCGGGGGGCCCTCCCTGCAGTGCCCTGTGTGGGCGGGGGTGGGGGGGTGTTCGGTGCTAGGGTGCCTGCCTGCGTCCCTCTCCTTCTGAGCCTGAGCTGGTGGCCGTCCAGGCCAGGGAGCAGGGGCCCCCTCCCACCTCCAGCTGCCTGAGGCTCTGCCCTCGGAGATCCCAGAAGGGAATTCGGGCTGCAGGGAGGAAGTTGGGGGAGAAGGAAAAAGCAGCAGAAGGGGCATGGGTGGGGGGCTGGACTGGGATCTCGGCGGGGGGCTCCCAGCCAGGCATAGAATGGTCCCTTTCTTTTTGCTAACAAGATCATCTTCTCTGAACTGAAGGAAATAAAAGATGATTTTACAAACCACAGCAGCTGTCATGAGAAGCCATGAGGCAGGGCCGCTGTGGGTCTCTGAAGGGGCCTGGCAGAGGGCGGGGGCTGCGGTTCTCAGGTTGGCGCGGGGGCAGGGAGAGGGGCGGGGCTGGATGCCCAGGAGCCCAAGACCCCACATTCCCGGAGGGCATATGGCGGTCCAGGGGCCCCTTCCCAGACCCTCGTAATCCTTGAGGTGGGAGCTAATCGACAGGTGGCAAATCTGTGTAAAGCGGCGGCCCACGGTGGGGACCCGGGCCCCAGGCCTGTCCCCAGCCTCCCTCTGCCCTCCGGGCCCAGGACGTGCTCTGGGGAGGGGTCCCGGCCTTGGCAGAGGTCTCACTGATGACACCCTCCATCCTGCCCCCGCTGCTGGGAGTCGCCAGGTCACTCAACCTAGCCCCAAGACGTGAGTGAACACGGGGGACTCTAGAGGGTCAAGGCCATCACCCGATGGGTTGATGAAGCGGGCACCCTGCCCTTCCAGGGACCACCCTCCGGGGGGCGGGTGCTGGGGTCTGTGGGGAGGCTGCGGGGCAGGCATGCTCCTGGCCAGGTCTAGGGGCTGGGGTGTGTGGCCAGCCAACTAGAGGGCCAGGATTCTCTGCAGGGAGGCCAGGGAGCCCCAGGCCAGGCCCACAGAGCTCCGCACAGACGCAGCAGGCCCAGCAAAGTCTCCGGAAGGCTCCAACCACCTTCACCCGGCCAGCGTCCTGCCCGGCTCTCAGGACAAGGTCCTTCGACAACAAAACGCCCCTGTCCCCCAGGCCACCTTGACAAGTAGCACTGCTGTCTCCCTGGAGGGTGACTCCCTCCCCTATCCTGAGGCTCCAATTGCTGGAAAGTTCTCACTGGCCGAGGAGCCTCAGGTTGTAGTTGCCAGTAGGGTCCCGGCATCAGGTCCCACGGGCCCGCCGGCCACACGGGGCAGGCTCCCAGGAGCTCAGCTGCCCGTCTGACCAATCAGAGCCCATCTCCTGAGTTCCGGCTGATCTCTGGGGATCAGCAGGGGTATGCTCCTCCAGATGGAGCCCCAGACCTTCCCCCTCTGCCAGCCCTGAAGGACCCCACCCCTACTTCACCCCGATGATCCCCACCGAGACACCTAGGGACTCGGCCTGGGCAAACGGCCCCTGCTCCTGGCCCGCCTGACGCTGACTGGATGGGGGCTCCCTCCCACGTGATGCTCCTTTCACTCAGGATGTCAGCGGGTTCCCACTGGGGCGCACAAGTCTCCTAGATGATGGGGACCGGCCAGACCCTGGGTTAAGAAGGATGCTGAGGCTGCAGCCACATGCGGCTCAAGTGCTGTGATCGACTAGTCAACGTCGCCCTGAGAGGAGCGCTAACCTCGCAACAGCCACCTCCCCAGGTCCTCCCTGCTTCTGGCCACAGGCCCCTCACCCCCGGTGGTCAGATCCCTGGGTGTCCGGGCCAGGCTTGCGGAGTGCGGCTCCCAGGACTGACCCCCTGGACTTCGGGAGGACCCGAGTGAGACCCCTTCTCCGGGACGGAGAGGGCTTTGGAAGCTGAGCCCTCGGGGAGTGCCCCCGCCTCAGCCGTCCGCAGCTGGGCGCTGGGGCTAAGCGTGGGCTCAGGTGGGTTCCTGTTTCATCCCACACGTCCATTCCAGTTCGGGTGCTCCACGCACACTCACTGGCCCCCGCTGCCCAAGGCGCAGGGCCTGGAGGCCTCGGTCTCTTCCCAGGCTCAGAGGAGTGTGAAGCTCTGGGGGAAGGGGCCGGGCTCCTGCGGACACCTCTGGAATAAGAGCAGCAGGCAGCCCGCCCAGGCTCCGGGCGGCCTGCGGACAGTCCAGGGCTCCTGGTACGTGCTCCGCGGGAGGAGCGAGGCTCAGGCAGCACAGAGGGGAGACGCACAGCTCAGAGAGAGCCGTCAGAGGGAGGCAGGCCTGGGAGGGCTGGGGCCCCTGACCGCCGAGGCCTCTAGCTCACAGAGCCTCAGAGCTGGGGGCCGGGGGCACACCGGTGTCGCCCCCACGACCTCCGCTGACGTCCCACCACACAGCTGGCTCGCAGTGGGCTGCTCGGGAAACCCAGGGGCTGCCGCTGCCCTGCCCGGACCTCCTGACCGGGCTCTGCACCCTGCCCTCCCGGGGGCTCCAAGCCCAGCCACGCTCAGGTCATTGCGCCTGGGGGACCCCGGATGCTTGGAGCCAAGAGAGCCACCCCATCCAGCGCCCCGTACAGTCAGGCTGCAGACAGGCCATGTGCCCAGGCAGCGACACGGGGCCTCCCCCCCCGCCCAGCAGTGGCCAGCAGCCACAGGGAACACGCCAGGACAGAGTGGTCGGTGGCAGCGCTTTGACTGTGTCACGCTGGCTCTGAAGGGTAAGGACGGTTTGCAGGTGGGGAAACTGAGGCTCAGAGGTGCGGAGGCTCTCCCAGCCTCTCAGGCGCTGGGGACTTAGGGCTAACCCTGCAAGGGGCTGGGGCCCTGGCGTGGTCCAGCAGCTGCCGCCGCGGCCACAACTCCTGGGCAGGGCCCAGCAGCAGCCCCCCTCCCCCCGCCGCCCCGCCCCAGCCAGGGCCCCAGAACAGCCTCTACACCCAGAGCCTGGCCTGGTCGACCAGCAGGAGCCGCAAAAGTGGCCCATGTACTCCCAGCACAAGGAAGGCAGAGGGAGGCGGCTCAGAGACAGCCACACGGGACAGCTGAGAGGAAGGGAGGGGCCGACGGCTTCCGGGGCAGACTCTTTGGACTCAAAACCCACCACACACCTTCCCAAACCTGTTTCTTCCCCTACAAGACAGGTGAACAGCCGCCCCCACACCACGGCGTTGCTCGGGGAAGTGAGCGAGGCAGGTGCCACCCCTGGGCGGGGAGCGGGACGAAATGTCGTGTTCCTGGGCACCGCAGGTGGGCCGCCCGGCCCGGCATCCCTACCTCAGGGCCACCTGCGGCTGCGAGAGCCAAACCAGGGCCAGGCAGGCTGCACCAGCACAGTGTCCCGTCGGGGACTAGCGTGACGGGGTCCGGTCGGCCCGTGCCTTCGGCCACCAATTACACACGTAAAGAGCCACATGAAGGAGACCGTGGTGAGCTGGGGCCATGCAGGAGACCTGCCAGGGGCCGGGGGGGGAGGGGGACCAAGTCCGGGTGCAGCCAGGGGCTGAGGGCACAGGGAGGGGTGGGGGGAGGTGCACAAAGCCCCATGAAGGCTCTGGGGGGGGCGGTCAGAGATCCACAGGAGATGGGCCTCCCTCTGGCCGGATGTGGCCTATCCGGCGACGCAGCCCCGGCTTCCACGCTGGGATCTGGGAAGCTTGGGCCCCTCCCCACACTCTGTCCTCAGATCTCAGAGCGGCCGGCCGCCCCCGCTCGCCGCCTCCTTCCACCTAGCAGTGGGCAGGAGGCAGGGGGAGGGGTGCGAGACGCAGCCCAGGATGCGGTGCGCCAGGAGGGGATCATCAGCGGTTCCGTGAGGGCAGAGTCAGAGGCAATTCTAGCCAACAAGGAAACTGAGGCCGGGAGAGGAAGGAGCTGAAGGGGCCTGGGGGGAGGGGCTGGGGTCCAGGGCAGAGACCCACATCAGACGGCCTCTCTAGGTGGTTCTGGGAAATGAAGCTTCAGGAGCAAGGATGGCCTATGAGACCACACAGAGGGGGTGGGTGCTGGGTGACACCCGTCCCTCACACAGAGGTGACCCCACAAGGCCTGAGGTCCTGGAGGGGCTCGTGGGGACCCGGAGCAGCGGGGACCCCCTACAGCGCTCTGGTGCAGTCACAGTGCTCCTGGAGGCTGGCCCAGCCTTGGATGGAGGAGTAGCCGCCTCTGATAAAGAGGCCAGCGGGGCCCACAGCTGGCGGTGGCACGCGCCCCGCTGCCACCCAAGGCTCCCCTCCAGGTGGCACAAGAGACCACAAGTAGCCGAGCTGTGGTGCACAGCAGCCAGGGGGGCCCCACCCGCCCGCGGAGCCCCCAGCAACAGAATCCTCTTTCACCGGCCCTGTGGGTGGTCCCAGCCAGGCAGCTGGGGGCGGGGTGGGGAGAGGGGGGCCGGGCTCCATGACAATGGGACCAGCTGTGCTGTGGCCCCCGCCCCTGCTCCGACCCACCCACCGGGGGCGGGCGGGCTGGACACTGGCTCACCCCTGCCCTGGGCCAGTTCCGACGCCCACTCCCACCCTAAGCCTCAGAGGGGAGTGTCCAGCCTCTGGCAGGACCCCTCACTTAGGAGGGCCCGGTGGGGGGACGCCCAGGAGGCCTGGGGGCTGGACAGACAGGCTCTGCCTCAGGCCAGATGTTCCGGGGCGCCTCCCCTGCGCCCCAGCTGCTCTGCCAGGGAAGCGGAAGCCTGGCCCCCAGGCGGCGAGCTAGGTCCACCGGTGGGGGTGCGGGGAGCGCTGCCTGAAGCTGGGGGGAACCTGCGCGCATCTCCCCCGACCTGGCCCCCGCTACTGCCTGGGACCTGCCCTCACCGCCCTTAAGGTAGAACTCCTTCAGAGGCCCAGCCCCAGGCAAGGGAGGGGTGGTGGGCAGGCTCTGCTGGGCACCTGCCGCCCTGCCCGTCCTGGGGGCGGTGGAAGGAAGCAGCACGCGGGTGACAGCGGACCCCCGAGCAGCCCGCCCAGGCAGCCCACCATGCCTGCCGGCCCCCAGGCTCCGGCCGTGTCGCGTGCCCCCCGCCCGCCTCACCCCCCTTCTCTCCGAACACACACGGCAGAGAAACAGGCCCCGGCACGCGGGGAGCCAGCTGGCACCCAGTCAAACTAGCAGCCAGGCACGCTGCCAGGGCAGGCAGCCAGCAGGCGCTGCCACTCGCTCCGGCCCCGCCCGCCCGCCCGCCGGCCTTTACGCTCCAAGCTCACAGCGAGGCCGCCGGCACCACGTGGCCCGTCGCGGAGTGAGGCTGCGGCAGGCGGAGGGCAGGCGGAGGGCGGAGGGCAGGGAGCCCCGCAGGAAGGAGATCCCGAGGAGGGCGGCTTAGCGGAGGGCAGGGAGGAGGGGGCGGTGAGCGGTAAATTGAGGCACAGGTCTGGAAGGTGTATGCGGTTGCACGGTGGCCGGCGCACACACGCCCCAGCTACCGCCGGGGGGGGCTCTGGCAGGTTGGGGGGGTCCTCCCCCTCCGGGCTCCTGCCTCTCCCGAGGCTCATCTTCAGCCCTGGGTGGGCCCTGCTCCCCACACCCCTGTGCTAGGGAGGCTGGGTGAGTGGCTGAGAGCCACACCCCGTTCCCCTTGGTCCTCTGTCCCCCTGAGCCCACTAAGCCCGTCGGCCCGGCACACACGCCCGTCCCCGCTAGGCTGTGGGCACGTCCAGCCTGAGGAGGTCCGG
This sequence comes from Hyaena hyaena, assembly GCF_003009895.1. Classification (NCBI taxonomy): domain Eukaryota; kingdom Metazoa; phylum Chordata; class Mammalia; order Carnivora; family Hyaenidae; genus Hyaena; species Hyaena hyaena. The sequence continues at coordinate 5,234,193 of NW_024080653.1, read as the reverse complement.
GTGGTGCTCTGGGTCCGGGTGGATGGACACATGGCTTCGAGTCCTGGGGCAATCCAGGCTGGCCTGAGTGGGAGGAACGGACCCTCTTCCCGCTCACGCTGCCCCTGCTTTGCTCAAAGAAGGTTCTACGGGATGTGGGACAGGGTGGAGGCAGAAAGGAGGCCGGCACTGACCCCCGCCCCGGGCCAGCGGACTCCCCTGGGGCTGCAGCTAAGGGCGGTGGGGAGCCCTGAAGGCCGAAAGCCACTTGCCAGCGCAGCCGTTGGCTCGGGGGAAGTGAGTGGCCGTTGAGGGCGCCGTCTGCAGGCTGCCTCCCCCCCCTCTCCGCGGCCCCCAGCGGGCAGGACAGGGACACCTTCTCCCTGGGGCCCGGGGCAGGTGGCGCTGCCCACAAACCGCCCTCCGTGCTGCTGGGGTCCCCAAGGGTGGGACGGAGGGGAAACTAAGTCAGCCAGCCCGGGTGCACCCACGCACCTGTGGCTGGGCCCGGGTGGAGTGGTGGCCGTTACTCCATTACTTCGTTATTTGAGGTGGCCCCACGTGGCTGCTGCAGGCCACCCCTCCCTCCTACAGACATCCTTCCCAGATGCCCCCCACCAGGGCTGGGAGTCTGCCCGGCGGACAGAGAGGAGGAAGGGCTGCAGGGGCGGGGAGGGGAGAGGCACCGAGTGCCAGAGTGTGCAGCGTGCAGGGCCACCCACAGCCGCCAGGGAAGCCTCGCCCGCACCGGTGGGTTCCCCCCTGGAGAGGCTACCGGGAGTGCAGGGGTGGGAGCGGCGGCGGAGGTGAGCCCGGCCCCCCGCCCCCGCCCCTGCCCCGACCGCCCGGCGGGAAGGAGGACCGCTCGCCCCTTATCGCCTGCCCACGTGTGCCCTCCACGCAGCGCTTGGCGCCGGGCTTATTTTAACAACTGTCCCTCACTTGTCACCTGTCCTGTTTGGAAAACAGCCCCTTTCTTGTTGCACAAAGAGGTTTCTCTGGCTCTCCAGCAGCGCCGGGCGCTAATCTCCCTGCCTGGAACTCGGGCGGCGGGCGCAGCGTGTGGGTGCGCGCGCTCTGCAAACGCAGGGCTTGCAGCTCAGCAGTCACTGAGCTTCGGCGGCGCCGGTGCCAGGAGCGGAGAACCCTGTGCCCGCTGCCAACTGCAATTACCTCCCCGCGTGCCAGCCTCCGCCGCCGGCCTTAACCCTTCCCAGGCCGCACGGGTACCAGCAGCCAGGGGCCTGGGCTGCCGCCCACGTCACAGTGCGAGGAGCTGAACCAACAGCAGGCGGTCGGGAAAACTGAGGGGAGCCCCCGAGCCCCCCCACTCCTGCTGGCTGCACTGCCTGCGTGCATGGGCCGCATTCCGAGGGCCAGGGGTCCGGGAGGGACTCGGCTCCGGGCTAGGCCCCCGAGGCGGCAGCATGAGCATGTTGACAGCTCTCCCCCCCTCCCCAGCTGGCACATCTGGAGCCCGCACCACTCTGAGTCTGGGGAGGTGGGCGCTGCCCCAGGCAGAGGGTGCAGCCCAGCCCCCCCGCCCAGCTGTGCGCCACATTTCCGCGGCTCCCCCTCGGCCCTCTGGGACCCCCCTCCTGCCCCCCCAGCCCAGCTGTGGTGCACATCTGGCCAGGACCACTGCCTGGTGGGGCCCGCCCCCCGTTTCCAACCAATTACCATCTCCCCTGTGCGTGGGGGCTTCCTCCCCTGGCCCCCGGCCCCCGGCCCCGGACTCACCTTCGTGGGAGTGGGAGAACCAGATCTGGGAGGTGGCGGGGTGGGGGCCGCGGTAGGCCTGCTCCGAGGGGGCGGGGGTGGGGCCGCTGGGGTGCGCGGGGGCCGCCGAGCCCAGGCTGCTGGTGAGGAAGCTGCCCATGAAAGAGGGCGCCGGAGAATTCCCCATCAGGCGGCTGCTGGCTGTGGACACAGGGGGCAAGAGTGAGTCTAAGCAGGGCAGCCCCGCCACGGAGCGCGTCTCTCGAGCCTCAAGTCCCCGGGGCCTTTATCTTCAAAGGCAGGAGAAATGGCCACCGGGCTCCTGCCAGACGCACGCGGGGTGCGGTGCGCTCCCGCACTGTGTTACCAGCACGCCCCCCGCCCCGCCCCGCGGGTCAGTGGGATTCTGAGCGCTGTGGCCGCGGGCAGCAGGCTGCTCTGCGGGGGGCCTTCTCCTCAGAGGCCACGGCCGCGGCGGCTCCGAGGCCCCTCCAGCACGGGCACCCCTGCCCGACTGCTGTGCGCACACCTCGCGGAAAGGCCGGCGTCAGCAAGGGCCTTGCCTCAGCCTGCGCACCCCGCAGCCTCTGCCCACCTTCTGGGCAGCACCGGGGGGACCAGCCTCTCCCCACAGTGGGGTCCTCGCCCTTGTCCCCAGGTCCAACTAACGACTCAGCAGCCCCATCCCAGGTGAGCGGTACCGAAGCTAAGGCAGAGGAAGACAGAGGATGGAGCTCGGACCTGCTTCTAACAGGTCAGGCCCCGGCCGGGTGGACGCAGTCATCTGTCCCCCAGGACGCTCCGCACTTGCACTGGCAGCCAGCTCTCCATGCCCACTTGCGCCCCCGCCACTGTCCCCTCTCTGCCCAAACCCAGGGGCCAAGGACGGGCTGAGCATGCCTCCTTGGATTTCCATGGCGACGGCAGCTTGCACAGGAAGGACGCAGGCGGACAGACCGCTCTCTGAGGAGCAGCCCCTGGGGGCCGGTGGGGGGGTCAGGACTGCCCTGCTTGGCCCCCACCCTGGCATCTTGTCACCCCTGTTCCACGGGCAGTGAGCCTGGCTTGGGACCAGCCTGGGGATGGGGAGCAGCGACGTGGGCGCCCAGCACCCCAACAGGCCAGGTGTAGGGAGGGGCCGGGTGGGGTTTGCAGGAGTTCTCGGGGGGTCCCCGGAGGCTGCAGGCGCTGCCCAAGGTGAGTCAGGGCGGCTGTTTCCCTGCCCGGGAGGCAGGGGGATTTTGCGAGTTTGTGATTCCTCATCCAGCCTGGTTTGGCCCTGGGAGCTTCCCAGACACCGGGTGACTCAGCAGAGAGGACTCGAGGCCCAGGGCAGGGGAGAGGGAGGGGCTGCCCTGGGGGGGACCCTCGCAGCTTTCCTCCCTCCTGTGTGTGGACGGGACAGAGTGGGGCCTCTCCGGGCGCTGGCCAGAGGCAGGTGTGGGAGCACTCTCCGACCTCTGCGGTGGGTGTCAGGAGGCAGGGAGGCCCTGGGAAGGCCCGGGGGCAGGGGACGAAGGTGCCCGGGAGCCAGGGACTTCCCGGACCGCAGGGCTAGGACTGCCATGGGCCGCAGCCAGACCACAGGCGTCCAGCCAGGGGAGGGGACTCTGGGCTGGGAAGGGAAGTGTTGGCCTCTGGGGACCGGGGGCTGCAGCGGGTGGGAGGGCGGCCCCTGCTGGGCCCCGGGGACCCTGGGGGGGGGCCATGCCTGGGGGATGAGCAGGCCTTTTCCTGCCTCGCCCAGCCCAGCCCCCGAGTCTCCCAGGCCTCCCCGCCCCCGCCCCCTCCCAGGAAGGTCCCTCCCACCCTCCTCCTCCCGGGACGCTGGGAAAGAGCCCAGTCCAAAAGTCGGGTCTGGATAATGGATTTCTCCAGGAGCTCAGCCTGAGAAGCCCACACCTTGAGCTCTCCCACACCACGGGGGCGAGGCGGCGGGGCCAGGCTCCAGGCGGGGCGGGAAATGCAGCTCAGGGTCCCACGGGCCCCCCGGCCGGCCTGCAGGTGGGTCCCGTGCAGGGTCTGATGCTCTGGGAGAGACAGCGGGCGACCTCTGAAGACCCCCCACCACGTCCCCACACAGCCGCTGGGGGCCACGCGGTGGAGAGCAGGGCCCGGGCCCAGCACTGGACCCCTAGGCTGAAATCTGGGTTGGGTCCCAGGACACCACGTCCACCTCCACGATACTGTCCTAGCCTTGGGAGGAGATGCTCATGGGTGCTCTGTTCCCAGAAGGGGTCCCACCGCTGGCCTAGGAGGGCAGCGCTCAGCTCGGCCGGCCCCTGCTCTGCAGAGAAGGGGACGTACCAGGGACGGGCTACACTTCCCGCCTCGGCCAGAGACCCGGAGCCTGGGGCCTACCCCGCCCCACACGGCCTGTCTCCTGACTTCAGGGACCTACTTGGGGGCCCTCAGAGAGCTGGAGGGGACCCCTGCCCCTGCCCCTGGCCTGCGGGGCCGCCCCTGCCCACCTGCTGCCCCCCCTGCCTCCCCTGGCCTGCTGGGCTGACTCCCGCGTCCACCTGCGGAACCTTCTCCACCTTTTTTCCTTTCAGGCGGAAAAGAGAAGGGGCTTGTTCTGCGAACAGGATGCCTCTGTGTGTCCGCTGTGAATGTACATGAGGAAGGACGCAGAGGGCGCTGGAGACCCCACGGCCCCCACACCACAAGTGCTCTGGACCCGACAGCCTCCCAGGGGACATGCGCTGCCTCCGGCTGCACACAGACGCCCCGTGCCCTGAGCCGCCGTGGGAGACTCCTGCGGGGACCCAGGTGGCCTCTCCCTCCTAAAACCCAGGTCTGTGGTGCCAGGTCCTGCCAGGGGCTCCCCTCCCCCTCCCTGCAAGCCGGTCCCCTCACCCGCCCCAGGCCCTGTGCAGTGGACTCCACAGTCCTCGCTCTGAACGGTTCAGTCTCTTCCCCACCGTCCCGGCCTCGAAGTCGGATGCAGCTGAAGGTCTGGCCCCCGGAAACTCCCTCCCCGCCAGCCGGCTTTCATCGTCACCTCCACCTCCAAGGGGTCTGCAGACGGCAGTGTGCCTGGCCAGCAGGGGCCTGGGCAGACCTGGCCGCCACCTCCCCAGCCCCCCCGCCCTCGCCAACCAGTAGCCAGCCCCAGACAGAGCGCGAGCAGAGGCGGCCTGGGCCGGGGCCAGGGCTGGAGCCTCGAGGCCAAGTCTGGCCGGGAACTGGGCTGAAGGCTTCTTTCCTCTTGGCAAGGTCCTTGCCCATGGAGCGCTGCGGTCACCAGCCTGGGAAGGGACGGTGGGAGCCCCGAGCAGTAGGGGAGGCCAGAGGGGCACTCGGTTTGGACGCTCCCGCCTCCGGCTGGGAGCCCCAGTCCTCCAGTCCCGGAGCCACCAGCCCCTCTCAGACCAGGGGCTCTACAAACCTCACACTAAGTGCTTTCACACAGTCCCAGACGGCGGGGCCGCCGTGGGGCGGACAAAGGAACGGGGCATCGCTGCTCGGGACCCCGGGGGCCGCCGTGCCTCTGCTGCCCTGTCCCCTCCAGTGTGCACGGTCACGGTGGCCGCTGCCCAGGATTCTGTAGGCTCCCGTCACAGATACATTCACGTTCACACTAACCCTGGGGAAGGGGCCCGTGTGAGGTTTCAGCAGGCAGGCCGCCGCGTACCGAGCGCCAGGCATGGCCCGCCGTGCCCACCGGCAGCACCGCCTCGGCTCTGCCTTCTGCCTGGTGCCCCGCGGAGGCCTGGCCTGGGCGCCAGGCTGGCTGAGAAAACTGTGCCGGAAGCCAGCACGCCCAGGAGGCCTGGCAGACACTCCCAGGCGGCCTAGGCCCTCGGGCACAGCCGGGACCCCGGAGCCCCATCTGACCCCATGCCCTGAGGCCCAGACGACCCAGCCCCTCGCAGCTGCCCCAGATGGAATGCCCTGGACACCCCGGGAACCTCCAGTGACCACTGAGCCCGGCCTTTGCCCGCAGGTTGCTGTGCAGGGAGGGAGCCCCGAGCCGCCCCGGCCCTGGAGAGGGGGCCCCACACGGCCAGGCAACACTGGAGAACGGGCTCTTCGTCCACCAATCTGTTCGCCAGGCCCACCTGCCACGGCCAAGGTGCTGAGGACGCCCCTGCCCCAGAGCACAGGTGTTGCCCGGGGGAGCCTCCGGTCTCGGGGCCACCGAGTCCCCACGGTCTGACTGGCAGCAACACTGGAGGCCCTGTGCTTGCGCCCAGAGCCTGAGGCACCAGGTGCCCACTGTGCCCCTCCCCCACGCCCTCCGCCCAGCCCCCATCTCCCCACCAGGCTGTCCTGGGGGGCGGGCACCGGGACCCCCAGGACCCTCCGGGCGTCTCCTCACTGTGGCCCCAGGCTGAGGGCGGAGGGAGCGTTTGCTGTGTCTCACGTGAGCCACGGGACAGCGCCTCCCTCCCTAGAACCCGTGACGTGGGCTGTGAAGGAACGGCCTCACGGAGACGGCTGCTGGCGTGGGACTCCCACGCTCTGCGTCTGCTCCCTCCTTCCTGCTCAGCCCCCCCCCCCCCCCGCCTTGCAGGGCCCACATGGGGGGCGCTGGGCACACGGGCCTCCCTGGGGCCACCCCAAGGCCCCGGGACGGGCCACGCTCTTCCCACCCCAGGACAAGCAACGAGGAAGGGCGGTGTCCGCCGGGGCCCAGCCCAGTCCTGCCTGGACGAAGCTGGGAAGGCTGGGAGGCAAGTCGGGGGAGGGCCCAGGACGGGGGGGGGTGGGGGGCTGCTCCGGGCCTGTCCCTACCAGGAACCCCGAAGCGCTACAACAGGGACCCGCCTGGAGCCCCACTCTGGGTGTGCCCGCGAGGCTCGATTCCCAGACCCACCCAGGAACGGTCCCGGCCGGGCTGGAACGCGCCGCCGGCCCAGGCACACACGTGCGGGCGCTCCGGCACAGAGGGGCAGAGCGGTCGCGTGTGGCAACTCATGCGGCGCGTCTGGGTCCCAACACGTGGCCACGGGCGTGCATGCTGGCTACAGGCGTGCACACAGGATACAGATGTGCACGCGTGTCTGAGGCATGGCTTTGAGCACGCGCGAGGTGGCTGACCCGATTCTTGCGTGAGAGGGGGCCCCAAAGACCCTCTTCCCTGGGTCAGACCCCCACCAATCTGGTCGGCTTACTGGCCCTGGAAAAGGCTCTGGCCTTCACTTCTGTGTGCCCCGGGGATGGGAGGGAGGGGCTGCAGGCTGCCAGGGCCCCGCCCACCTCCTCCCCCACCCTGGGCCGCGGGTGCCAGCTCCAGTGCCAGCTCACCTGGAGAACCCTCACCTGTCGTCTGCACCCAACGATACCCCCGAGACCCCGACACCCAAGCCCCTGCTGCTTGGGAGCAGGCCCCTCCCCAGGCCAGCTGCTCAGCCCCCACCTGGACCTGACAGTGGCACCAGGAGTCCTGTGGATTCTGGGGGGCAGCTGGCAAGCCACGTGGCCACGCTCGCCTCCCCACAGGCGGCCCGCCCCCCTCCGCGGTGGAGGAGCAGCTTAGACTGGCACGAAGCCTCCTCTGATCTGGGACCCCCTGCACGGTAAGCTGTCCGGGACCCGGGCGCCGTCCAGACCTGGGGCGGTCCCCTCGGGCCACAAGCTGGCTGCCCCCGGATGTTGGCCTGTCCAGCACTATTCCCTCCCTCGGCCTCGCCAGACACCGGGCCTGCCCGCTGCGAGCCACCCGGATCCCCGCTGCTGTCCCCGCTGCTGGCCAGACGAGAGGAACCTGAGACGGGCACGGGGAGGGAGGGGGACAGGCGGAGGAGGCAGCACTGTGAGGCCGCGGGTGAACCTCCTGGCCGGCCCAGCGCTGGGACAGAGGCAGCCCAGACACATGAGCGTGTCACATGGGAAGCCCCTCTCCGCTGGCCCAGGAGAAACTTCCAGAAGCCCGGGTTGGCCCAAAGGCAGCAGTTCTCAGGCCATAATAGGAAAATCCTGCGGTTGCTGAACCACCCAGCCGACAAACGTGGGAGCAAGATGACGGGGCGGCCCAACCACCACCAGCCCAGAACTAATAAAAGAAAAGGAAAATCGGATATAAGTCTGGTTCTTATTAAAAGGGTAAATTTAGTCCTTTGGCTGGGCAGAAGGGGCCGCCCTCGGGCTTGGGGCTGAGAATGACTCAGAGGGCCCCTTGGCCGGGGGGTCCGGGCAGCGGTGGCTGAGGGCCGCCCCCTCGCTGCTCTTCGCACGACTTTCCTTCCCAGCACACCCCGCTCCGGGACAGTCCTGAGGGCAGGCGAGCGGGCTGGGGGGGCACGGAGAGGTGAGCAGGGACCACCCCCCTGAACGCCCCCCACCAGAAGAGCACCCTCGGCCAAGGCAAGGCCCTTCCTTCCCTTCCTGTCATCTTGAAAGAAGCCAGAGACAAGGAGAGGGACGCTGGGCCCAGACCCTGCTCTTCCGCTGCGCCCTGTGACCTGGACCCAGGCCCCCGGCCCCTGAGCTTCCCCCAGACACACCCCATCTGAGCTGCGGGCAGGGAGAGGGCCAAGCAGGTCTGCTCACGAGGTTTGGTCTGATCTGGTCACGCCAGCGCAGGATGGAGACCACGACGGGTGGGTCACGATGGGGCCATGTTCATGGGAAAGGTCCACGGAGCCCGGGGGTGGTGAGTGCGCTGCCAGCCAAGTGGACCCAGACACAGGGCCCTGCACAGCCTGGCACTAGACTGCTCGTCCGTCGAGTGACCTTCCTCCTCCCGCCCCAGCCTCACGAAGGCGACACCACTGGCTGCACTGGGCAGAGACCTCCAGGCCAGCTCAGCCGGAGAAACTGAGGGGCGGGCGGCGGGTGCTGGCTAGAGGCCGCCGGGGGTCAGGCTCACCATGGTCCCGGGCACCCCCACCCTGCGGATCCATCCTTCCCTCCCTCCCTCCATCTGCCTCTCCATCTCTCTACTTCTCCCTTATGGGTAGTTACAACCCCCCCACCAAGGTAGGCGACTTGTCCCTCCCCTCCCTCCTCACCCCCACTGGAGGCCGCCCCTGTGGCACGCTGGCTCCGGAGGAGAGGGCACGTGCGCTGCAGCCGTTGGGGCCACAGGCTCCTCACGCCGTTGTCACCCCAGCCTGCTGGCCACGGGGGCGGCACTCAGAGCCGGGCTAAGGCATCCCTGGGCCCTGCCCAGAGGCCGGCAGCTTCAGGCTTGAAGGCTCCACATCTTCCCAGCGGGAGGAACATCCTTCAGATGACACCCCACATCCGGCCCCAGGTCCAGACACAGGCCCGGAGGCTGGGCTGGCTTGGGTGGGTCTGGAGGGATCTGAGGACCCGTCCCAAAGACACCTAACGACGCTCCGGGCTGACCCAGGCACCGGGCGCCCACAGCCAGGCAGGAGAGGCGCCAGCATGCGTCCGCGAGCTCCGGCAGAGCTGAGGCTGTGGGGCAGCGGGCAGGGACGGCCGTGAGCACCGGGGTCACCACCTCCGGCCACGGGGTCGGCTACCACGTTGGGCTGGGAGAGCTCTGCCTGGCCGTCGCCCGGACTCAGGCCAGCTTCTGCTCCCTCGTGCCTGGGAAGGACCAGGGACCGAGGCCCGGCTCCCCGAATGGGGCTGGCCTGGGCTCGGGGTCATGGAGTGGGGCCAGGTGGGGACCGAGTTCTCCCGGGGTCACCGCATGGACCAGCCTGCTGGGCTCCCTTTCTCAGAAGCTTTGCGGGGCCCTACTGCCAGCACCGACTTTTTTTTTTTAACGTTTATTTATTTATTTTGAGAGAGAGAGATAAAGAGTGAGCAGGGGAGGGGCAGAGAGAGAGGGAGACAGGGAATCCCAAGCAGGCTCTCCACTGTCGACGGGGAGCCCGACATGCGGCTCAATCCCACGAACTATGAGATCATGACCTGAGCTGAAATCAAGAGTCGGCACGTAACCAGCCGAGCCCCCCAGACATCCCTTTCTTCTTCTTCTTTTTCTTTTTTGACTTTCTGTCCTCATTTCCCACGAGACTCCTTTAGGTCTGGCCCAATCCAGCCACATGGCGACTCACGCTCCAGGGCTGCCCCTTCTAGAATACGTCCCTTCCCGACCCCTTCCCAAGGCTCAGTTTGCGCTCAGCCTCCTCCGCGAAACCCCGCCTGACCCACGCAGGGCCCTCCGCTCCGAACCTGGCCGTGTGTCCAAGCGGCCACTCATCCAGCCCCCCCGGGGGAGGCCGCCATCAGGCATGGGCCCCTGGCGAGTCCAGCAGCTCAACCCTACGGAGAATAGAGACAAGGAAGCGGCAGGGATGGGCTGAGGAACCCCCAGAGGGGGCCTCCTGACCCCATGCCCCTCCGAAGCTGGTTCTGCCTCAGGCCCCATCAGCGCTTGGCCACCCTCAGGCCCTGGCCAGGGGCTGGCTTCGGAGGGGCCTCTGGGTGGCAGGGTCTGGCTCATGGCAGTGGCCCTTGCAGGAGGGGACACGGGGACACGGGCAGGAAGGGCAGAGAGCCAGAGGGAAGCCCGGGGCAAACGTGCTCACGTAGAAGAGCCTGGGGACGCACCGAGGAACCGAAGTCACCGTGGGCAGAGCCGCAAATGCTCTGCGGGGTGTGGGATGCGAGGGCCGGGGCGGGGGAGGGGGGAGAAAAGGCAGGGACCTAATTAACCAAAAATGCCGATTATCTCTCAGACTGCCCCACCGTGCACAGGGGGAGCCGGACAGAGGAGGGGCCGGGGCTGCCCGCCAAGCCCACGCCCTCAGCCGCGAGGGCCTGGCTGTGTCCTGCCAGAGAGCCGATGCGACTTGTCCGGGAGACACCTTCGGGGCCCCTGCGGGGAGCCCGGGGGGCCTGCCCTGCACCCGCGTCCAGCAGACGGTGACCCAGACCTCCAGGGAGCCCAGCCTTCTGAGGGGCCACCCCTCCACACCCATCCCTGCATTCCCTGCTGGCTCCTGGCGGGAGGTGCAGACCCCTCCGGCCCACGGCTCGCAGGGCAGCGCGGGGAGGGGACGACTGCGCACGGGGGCGGGGGGGTCTCCACACTCTCACCACCATGTCTTCCTGCGGCTGGGCCACTTGGACGACCCCACTCCCTCACGCATATGGAGATAGGCTATTCTAGCCTCTAAGAACGGTCAGCATGAGTAGAAGGAAACCTCACTTCTCGGAGGTAAAACGATGGTGTTTCTGGGGACTCGTGGGGTGCAGGGCAACGTGGGGGTGGGGAAACTGCACTCCACTGATCTGGAGGCCCCCAGGACGGAGCAGTAGTCCTGAGGTGGGAGGGGCGGCCTCCCGACTGGGGCCAGATTGAAGGCTGGCCCCAGGGAGGCTGTGGGGGACCGGGCCTAGGCCACCCCAGCAGGATCTTCCAAAAGACAGAAAACCCAGCAGCTGACACCCCCCCCCAGCTCACCTGCCACCTGGGCGCCCCGCCTGATGCTCCCGGGCTCCCCAGTGGCTGGAGGGGGGCCTGCACGGGGCCAGGGAGGAGGCACGTGGGCAGAGACCCAGCCCGGGGCTTCCAGCCCACAGGCCCCTGCTCCCGAGCTGCTCCGATGTGGCCAAGGGCCAACAAGGGGCCTCACTAAGCCTCTGCTCCCTGAACCCCATCTGCCCCAGGAGACTTGTCCCTGAGCCTGAGGACGGACCCCCCTCGCCCCGATTCCCACCCGGGCTCCCAGCACGTGTCCTGTGCAAAGGAGGGGAGGGGGCTTTGTGCTGGGCGGCCCGGACAGGACAAGGTCCCCGAGAGGGCACCCCACACACGGCCTCCGAGGGGCTAGAGCCCGGGACCAGCTCCCCTCTCCTTGGGGGACCCGGATAAGCCCAGGGCACCTGCACCGAGCAGGCAGCTGGCTCAAGAAAGCAGCAAAAAGCACTGCCCAGACCCGACGGCGGACGTCCCTGTCACCCAAGCCACAGCCTGAACCCTGGGCCCCGTCTGAGACTGAAACTCGAACCAGGCTCATTCATTAGACAAACAATGACTGAGTGCCCGCAATGTGCGGGGTCACCCGCCTCGCCCGGGATCCGAGGTAGCCACGGCACCCTGGCCTCCAACAATGGCCCTCGGATCTCTCCGTGACCTGCACCGTCCTTGAGGCTGCTCGGGGGCCACCCTGCTGGCCTGCTGGTGGTGTCTCTGGGAGCAGACGTCTCACAGGCAAAGGATGCTGCACTGTGGTGGACGACGCACCCGGCCAGTGGGGTGGCTGGTCCACGCTTGCCCGAGGGCCCTCTGCCGGGCAGGGATGGGGCTTTCGGAGGGAACGAGGCAGAGTGGGGCCACTGTGTGAAAGCGACGACAGGCTTGTGGAGCAAGGAGGGGCGGAGGCCGAGAGGGAGGGAGCTCTCCAGGGGCTGGGCCGGGTCACGTGCGGGGAGCCCAGGAAGCGGGGGCCCCGGCTGGCCAGCAGTTGGAGGAGACGGAGGGCCCAGGCTGCAGAGGGGACCTGGGAGTAGCTGGCATCCTGGGGCAGCTACAGCCTCAGGAGGGGCCCAGATCCAGTGGGGCCCCCAACGACCCCTGACCCTTGTATGTAACCTCCTCCCCTTGAGTGTCAGCTGGATTAGAGTCGCTTCTATGAACAGAAAAGGCCCTTTAGAGATCAGGTCACAGAAAGACCATGGCTGCTGTCCTGCCCACCACCCATGGAACGGTTTTCACCAGTCAGCAGCTGACAAGGAGCTGGGGCCTGTGACAGCCGCGTGGGGGGAGGGAAGCTTAGAAGGGGGTCCCCCACAGCCAAGCCTTGAGATGCCTGACGCCCCAGCGAACACCTTCCCTTAGATTCCTAAGCCACAGAAAGCAAGAGGCAATGAATGTTTGCTGTCGTAAGCTGCCAAGTTCGGGACGGTCTGTTACACAGCAGGAGCTAACTGATACACGGAGAAGCCTTGGAACCCGGGGCAGAGGGGTTTTGTAACATTTACAGTGGAGCCCAGAGCAGAGCAGAGAAAGGAACCTTCAGGAAGGGAAAGGGAGGATCAGGAGGGGGAGTCAGCAACTCAGGGAACAGACGTGCTTCTACAGAAAACCCAGAGACCCAGGTTTATGTGGGAAGCGCTCCCAGCGCCCCCTGGCCAGCGGGCAGCCTCCTGAGCTGGGGACACAGAGGCGTCCCCACGTCCCTTCCAGCACAGCCGCGGAGCAGTGCAGACGCAGGCGGCCCGGAGGCCCCTGCGCGGTGCCTCGTCCGGTCCCCTCCCTCGTGTTCGGCCCTGCAGGGACTGCCGGCCCATCTCCCACTCAAGGCCCTTTGGACTTCATCGCTTTGGGTTTCTACGACGCGACATCACATCTGCACCAGGTTACCAAGGACGAAGGATGGGAGCGGCCTTCGCGGCCACCTTTCTGGCTCCACTATTCACACATGTTTAGGACTTTTCAAGAGATGGCCTAAAGATGCATTACCACTTAATTTAGATTTAATTCTAATGTTAATTTAAAATAAATTAAAAGCGTATTTTTAGGAGACCCAAAGGGATGCGAAAATCTCAAAAAGGGGACTGACTTCAGGCAAACTGCCCACTGTGACCTGCTGGCCGGGGTGGCTGGGGCACGCGGTGGGCTGCCTGGACGGGGACGCAGCCCCTTCCCCTCCCCAACCCGTGCAGGGTGAGGAGGGCCGGGCACACAGGCCAAGAACAAAGGGATCTGGTGTCACCCTCCTACAAGAAGCCGCTGAGGCCAGAAGGCAGGTGGGGGCCCCAGTTCTGCCCTCACCATGTTCGTGTCCGCGTCTGCATCCTGAACCCACCACCTGCTGGCCGCCAGGACCCTGGGGAGTGCAGGGGGAGGCACCTGGGCCGGGCCTTCCTGAGCACGCGCACAGGGGGTGTGAGCAGGGCAGGAGCAGGGGCTGAGAGGGAAGAGTGACTGGGGTCTGCAGGGGAAGGCGCAGGAGGGCTTGTGGGGAAGGGCCTCAGGGAGACGCAGGCTGGGGTGGCCGGCAGGTGTGGGAGGTCAGGTCAGCACGGGCTCAGCTCCGGGGGCGCCTGTGGAGAGCCAGAGGAGCGAGGGGGGAAGGGAAGGAGGGAGGGGGGAAGGAGGGAGGGAGGCTGGCGCTGACCCGAGAGTTTCCGGGCCTCCTGTGCTCAGTCGGGATCTGAGTGGCAGAGGACAGAGCCAGCCACCCACGGGTGGGTGGCCCTCCCCAACTCCCAGTCAGTGGTCACCACCCGACCCCCTCCCCGGCGGGTCTCCCCAGCCCCAGGGTCTTCACCGAGCCTCACTCTCATTGGCCCAAATTGACTACAGGTCCGGGCCCAGGTGCCCGTCTAGGATCAGGGTTTGGGGGTACAGAAGGGAGGCTGGTGCGGAGTCCTGCTCAGGCCCTGCTGGTACCCGCGTGCTGGGGGTGCCGGGACACAGACGGGCCGGGAGGGAGACCCAGGCCCACTCACAGCCCCAGGCCGGGGCCCTGGGCCCCGTCCGCCAGCATCTCTGCACAGTCACGCAGATGTGAGAGAGACGAGAGAGGCTCGCACACTCGAAGAGATATAGAGAGACCTGAGATGCAGAGATTTCAAGTTCAGTTCACAGGCAGGGCCACCCCAGGACACAGGGGAGCCTATGGGCGACCCCAGGAGCCTCCCCTGCCCCAGGCAGAGAACAGCCCTGCACCTCCAGGCCCCGGGGCCTGCCCTGGGTCATCTGCCCAAGCCCCCCGGGGCCATCCTGCCTCTGACCTTGGATGGTTCCCTGGGGTCTCGGGAGAGAGATCCCCGCACACCTGCATCTGCCGACCCAGCGCCGCCCACGGCAGGGCTCTAGGACCTGCAAGCCGCTCGGCCCAGACCCGGGGTCTCCACACCCCTCCCCAAGCCCAGACGCATCTGACAAGCCTCACCTCTAAGTCTATGGCCCCAGAAGCAAAAGCCCACACAGCGGGGACGGCAGGGCCCCGGTGCCAGGGGCACGCGCCAGAACGCGCTTCCTCTCTCTCTCTCTCTCTCTTTTTTTTAAGTTTTATTTTTTGTTTATTTTGAGAGAGAGAGAGAGAGAGAGAGAGAATCCCAAGCAGCACCCACGCTATCAGCGCGGAGCCCTACTACAGAGCCCAACGCAGGCTTTGAACCCACCAACAATGAGGTCATGAGCTGAGCCAAAAACCAAGAGTCACATGCTTAACCGACTGAGCCCCCCAGGCGCCCCCAGAACCCCTTGCCTAACTCTGTGGTCCGACTAAGGCCTCAAGACCCCAGGACCTCAAGACAGACACCATGGAGAAGGGCTGGGGGACTGTGACCGGTGAAGGGGCCCCAAGCAGGTCCCTCATGTGTTCCCTGCCCGTCCCCAGGGAAGGGAACCCGTCACTTGGCCTCCAGGCCTCCGGGCACGTTCCGGGGCAGGGGTGTGTACAAGTGTGTGTCCAGCCAGCTCTAACGGGCTCCTAAGGGACAGAGCAGGGGCTGCCGACTGCCCGGAGGCCGGGCACGCCAGCCCGCCACCCACACCTCCCAGGCCAGGCGTTGAGCCAGCTCCCAGGGCTCAAGCTCCAGAAAGCCAAGTGGCACAGCGTGCCTGCCTGCCCGGGACGGAGACACGACGGAGGGAGGGGGTGAGACCACACCCCTGCCTGCTCCCTGCCCCCTTTTCCCTCCACAGCCCTCATTTCCCTTTGGTTGGTTGCCCTGCCACACCGGTGACCCCACTGCCGGGCACGGCCACCCACACGGCCACCAGGGATGGGAGGGCCACCTCCTCCCCTCCCACCAGCGCCCCGTGACCCGGGTGGAGCCTCTGGCCTCTGCCCCCAAGCCCCGCTGCCAGGTGTGACGCTGACACAGGGGACAGCTCACTGTGCCAACCTGTTTAGCTCGGACACCTTTTAAAGTGTGGCACACACAGCTTGGGAGCCTCTGCAAATGACACAAGATACTTCTGGAAGGTGAGGAGATGCTGACCTGGCCCCTGGAGGTGGCCACACAGGCTGGGGACGTGCGGAGGGCACTGCCAGCGTGAGCGTCCCCGTGTCGTGCTCAGGTGTGGGGGCAGGGCCGCCTGGTGTTAGCGAGGAGACCCAGGGCCATGCAGACCCTGGCACGGCTCCCCAGCTCGGCTCCCCAGCTCGGCTCCCCTGATAAGGTCCTGATCCGCCCCGTCTCCGGCGTGGGGAAGACACCGCAGGAGCGAGACCGCGTCGTCTGCAGGCACACGTGCGCCACCCGAGCTTGGCGCACACCCCCTCGTGGCCTCCGCGTCCTGGGTGGCCCAGCTGTGGCAGGCGGCAAGGGGCAGGGGACACGGACACCCCACACGCAGGCCCCCACCATCCACTGGGGAAGGGACCCCTCTGCCACGGTCAGGGTGGCTGCGCCGGGGCGGCCACGGAGCACATGGGGCGGGAGCCGGGCTGCAGGCCCAGGCCTTCCCGAGGAAGAGGGAGGGGTCTGAGCAGAGCTGGGGGCACTTTCGGGCCTGGGGGCCCTGGGCGGAGCCCGTGGCAGAATCACCCGGGGCTCTGGAAGCACAGGAGCCCAGGGCCCTCGGGGAGCAGCTGGGGACCAGAACCCCAGACGAGGCCCGGGCGCCGGCGGCCGCGCGGGGGGGCGGCTCCGGGAGGGGGAGAAGCTGCGTGGGGCCGTGCAGTGGCCGCGGGAACAGCCTGCTGCAAGCAGGGGTCTGGCCCAGGGGCCCCCGGGGTCCACAGGGAGAGGTCAGGAAGGAGCTGAAACGAGGCGGGCAGCTCAGCAGGCCCACGCCGTGTGGGGCCCAGAAGCTGAAGGACCGAGCAGGTGGCGGGAGACGGGCCAGTGCGCACACGCAGGTCACCGGGCAGGTGGCTCCCCCCGGGGGCAGCAGAATGGGATTCCTTGAAGGCTGGTTGCGGGTGAGCGGGGAGACCTGCCTGGTGCCTGAGCACCGGTGCGCAGGGTGTGGCCGGGTCCGGGCCCGGGGGGCACATGTGAGCTCAGCCAGCTAGGGCTCTGGCTCTGTCCACAAAGGGGACACGGGCTGTGCCTGAGATGGGGCCCGTCAGTCAGCGCTGCTGGGTGGACACCAGGGTAGCGCCGCCCACCGCTGTCCCCGGTCTGGGCTCCACTCCTGGGGCCCCCGGCGGGCCTTCTCCTCACCCCCGGGCAGCTGCGCCCCACCACGCCTGCCTCCGGGATGCAGGGGCCACAGCGAGTGGTGTGGACGGCCCCAGGGCCCCAGGAGGAAAGCCCCTGGCTTCCCGGAGGGACAGGAGGGACCCAGTGGGACCCGCCTTCCCGGGAAGTCGGCATAGACGGTTGGCTGAGTTCTTACTCAATTTACCTCAGGACTCACTTTCTCAGCGGGGTGCCCCAAGAAGGCACTGCCCCCAGACCACCCTGGGGGATCCCAGCCTGCCACTTAGAGGCTTCTATGGACAGCACACCCATCCTCTCCTCTCCTCCCCCATTTCTGGAAATTTCCAGTGGAAAACCAAGTTTCTGCCCTGTGAGGGGGGAGGGGCTGCTTCATCTTTCCATCCGGTTCCAGACACACAGTGGGTCCCCCCACAGAGCCTCAAAAGCATTTGCATCGAAAGACACTGGACTCTTTGTTGGGGGGCCTGCGGGGGGAGAGGGGCAGGGAACCCAACCCACCTGTTTATTCCCTTCTCCTCCTCCCCCCGCCCCAGGTCAGAATGAAAAACTCTTCCTGGCTGATCCAATCTGGAACCTAATCGTCTAGACAGCTGCAGCGGCCCTCGGATGCCGGCCCGGCTGGCTCCCAGCTTGGGCGCTGGACGCCTCCCCGCCAGCCCCGGGCGAACGCAGCACCCCCCACGGCCCGCGGGCACCGCCCAGTTCCCACCGGTCTGTTCGCAGGGCCCACGAGGCAGTAATAGTGTATATATAACAACAAACAGGGGCGGCCCACTGACAGACAGACGTGCGTGGTCTAAACGGTGTATTATCCCATAAAAACGTCAGCGGGCAGAGCATCAGAGCCAAGGTGGACCGGCAGCCCCATGCACTTGGGCTTCCAAGGCCCGAGCTCAGTCTGCGCGGCCGGGAGGCAGGGGACAGTTTCTCGACGCCGCATGCTGGCTCTGATTCTGTGGTTTGCTTGTGAAGCCCAGTGTTCGGTGCGAGAAAGGAGGCCCCAGAGGTTAAGGGGACCGGGGGACCCGGGAGCCGTTCCCTGGTGGCCGAGGGGCGGCGTGGGGTGCTGGAGAGCAGAGCGAATCGCCTAGCCGCCAAACAGGGTGTGTGCTTTGCACCCTGAAGCCCCGCAGTCAGTGTGGAGAATGTAGGGTGAGGCGGGGGCGCAGGAAGATCGGGCAGGGGCCACCTCGCCAGCAGGCTGTGGGCGGCGGCTGGTTCAGGAACCTTCCCTGGACAGGTAGGTGATGATGAGCCAGGCTTTCCCACAGAGGCGCCTGTCCTGGCGATGCTTGCTTCTCAAAAACTGCCACAAGTCGCTCAGGGTGCACGCTCACGGGCAAGGCAGCTGCTGTCTGAGGACCTGAGAGTGAGGCCTCGCCGAAGGCCGTGGGGGTGTTCCCGCGGGACCCGGTGCCAGGGAGCAGCCCGGCTGCCGGGCAGAGGCTCCACGTGCCTTGGGCGCTGGCCCTCGGGTAGAGGCCGGGACCCCATCTGCGCAGACGGCGCTGAGGGCAGGCACGTGCGGTGGGCTGAAATCAGGGGTCTGGTGGGGACCCCCAGGGGCTCCGGTCACGCCAATCGAGACAGCGGCCACACCGGGTCCAGGGGGTGGAGGGCAGCTCCCATCGGCTGGGGCCCATATTCAGAGGCTTCTGACAGGGAGGAAGTCAAGTGGGGCCGGAGGCCTCTTCCAGGAGGCAGAGAAAGCGGGCTGGGGGGGGGGGGGGGCGACCAGGGCCCCTCAGCAGCCTCGTGGAAAGCGTTCATTCCCAGGGGCACGGGCTGAACTCTCTCGGTGCTTAGGAATCCCCCCACCCCCTGGAGCCGGCCCAAGGGCATCCTGGGAAGTGTAGTCTTTTAGGCATTAGGAGGGCCTGCAGGGATTTCCGGGGGGGGGGTGCTCCACCGAGGAACCACAGAGGAAGAGGAGGGCTCGACGGGGGCTCCCCTGATGCTAATCCCTGGTGGAAATTTAACATGCTGGAAACGGCTGAATTTAGACACCGGCCAATGCTGGCGCTCCAGCCCCACGTCTTTCCCTCGGAGGTTTCTCTAGCAAGTCCGCCAAACTTTTATTTTGGCGGGGAGACCTGGGAACTCCCTAGAGAGGAAAGACCTCGACCAAAGACCCCCCCTCTCCGTCTTCCTATGGCCACTGATCCCCAGACACCGGGAGAGAGAAGCGTGGGCCAGAGGACGGGGTGCTACCTGGCGAGCCCCGGAAGATGCAACCCGCACACTCTAGCACATTATTTATGCTCACAGCCCGCTCTGATGACATATGTAAGTTGACAGCGAACATCCTATCAACTTGCTGGAGTGTATCTTGATTGTTAAAACACACTCTTAAAGGTGTACGATCATTTATCAAATTAAAATAGCCGCACCTTGCCTGTCTCTTTTCTGCCTCCCCTGACGGTCCCCCACCTCCCGCTGTGGCGTCCCTCCTCCTCCAGCCTCCCGGGCACCCTGCCCTTTCACCCAGGCAGGAGACACAGTCCTGTGCTTCCAGGGACCCCAGGCCCAGCCCCCACCCCAACCCTGCCCCAGGCTAGGACAGCCCACTAATCGCCAAGAAGTGACAAACGCCAGAAGCCCCACCAATTAAATTTAAACTCATGCAAAGCTCAGAGGCCAGTAAATTATTATTTTTATTAGCTTGAACCAAGTTCCCGTAAGAGAGAAAGTCAACTTGCTCCCATGAATGGCTCTTGTATAATTTATTTAACTCTGTGCTCTTTGCCAAAGCCTGGAATATTTTTAGCTCGTTCTGTTGTTGGATTTGGCTTTTTTATGTGTGTTTCTGAGGGGTATTTTTAGCCTCATCCGTGTTATTCTAACAGACTCCTATGGGTTCGGTCCTGTCTGTGCGGGCTGTTGAACCCAGTCTCGAAGCAGAGGAGGGAGATTTCTAAGAATAACCGGGGAGCGCTGGGGGGGGGGGGCGTGTGTTTTCCAGGGGAGCTGTGCTATCTGTACAACGCCGCTCCCTGCCTCGCCGGCTAATTTGCTTTATTACTCACGTGACCTGAATATTCCTATAGGAATATCCTTATAGGCAATAATCAGACATGGGCAGCACAAGCCCCACTGAGAAAAAACCCACATTCCAAAAACGGCTTCGGTGGGGTGGGCAGGGCGGCCGCGGCCGGGATCCCGGGGCTCTGCGGCAGAGCGGCCCCTTTCATGTCTGGTTCCGTCACTTCCAGAGCAGGATGGGTAGAGTCTTCAGAAAGTAACTCTTTTCACACCTACTTAATGTTGGTAACTGTTGCAGAAACACTCCGTCGTGTCATTGAGTTAATGAGGTATTTATGAAAATGTATTTTTTTCTTTACAAAAAAATATCACATGATGAGGGAGGGGGAACCTTTGATGGGGTCTTTTCACACTAGGAAATTATCTTTTTTCCTCCAGCGTGTTTTGCTTTCTTTCTTTTCGAGGCTGGCAATCAGAAGCGCGTTCAGCAGGGACGGAGTCTGCCCTACCCCAGGCTGGAGGGACCTGCCCCCCCTGCTCATTCCCAACGTCCCCAGGCCAGGGGCACCTGGCGTCAGGCGGGGCCATTTATACCCCGAAAGAGACGAGAGGAGAGGTAGAGAGGAGAAGCCAGATTGCCGAAACCGAGACAGGAATCGGCACCCGCCCCCCACCCCGCCTCCCTCGGCTGGAGGCCCCGGGATCCTCCGAGGCTGGGCCTGAGGGGTATGGGCAGGGAAGCATGGAGGGGGGCCGGAGGGGACCGGCCGGAAGAGGGGGTGGGGACGGCTTCTCCCAGGCCGGCCTGCCGCTTTTTTAAATGCTCCGAGAGAGGCGCGGTCCCCAATCGCTGCAGGCAGTAGTGCTGATGAAAAATCTTGGGTTGATGCGTTGTTGATTTTCCTTTTTTTTTCCCCCTAGATTTCACAGCTTTGCCTCCAGACCATCTGTATTAGAGACAAAATCTAACACTGCACTAAAAATAATGATTCCAAACATTTTAATTGCACCTTTTGGTGACAAGGTTACTGGAACAGCACTTTACCATAAAATCCTACAGCCCGATTCTAAAGCTACCGGCACTTTCATTTTTAGAAAAACAATGGAAGAAACCCTGGAGCCCAACGTCCCATCAGGGTCCTTGGGCTGACATTTTGAAAGCACTGGGTGGGGCAGCACGGGGCAGGGGGGGGGGGGGCGGGTGGCTGGGGGCAGGAGCCCTGGGCCCGGCCCGGCTGGTGGTGACTGAGCCCACTCCCCCGCCAGACCCGGGCCAACAGCAAGGAGCGACTCTCCTCGCGGCGGGGCAGTGGGAGTGGGGAGGGGCGGCTGGCTGCCGCAGCCTCGGCCTGGCCCGCAGATCCGAGGCCATCTGCGGAAGTGGGAAGAAGAGTCCGCCAAACTAGCCATTTGGAAATCCGCACACAAGATGGGGAAAATTTTTTTAACTTAATTATACTTTTTTCTTTCTAAACTAGATCATATATAGATACAGACCAGAGCAAAGTGATCTGGTGTATAATTCCTTTTAAAAAAACTGATGTAGCTAAATTTTAAAAACCAATACAATATTCTGGCTTTCAGCAATTTCAAAAGGCTCTCAGCGGCAGATGTGTCTTGCTGGCCGCCTGCTCGGCCGGCCTTTCCGTCACTAATGGGTCGGACACCTCCAAGCACAATAGGTCTCTCTGGTGCCCCAGGGGGGTGGAAATGGCCTCCAAGAACAGGGAACACGTGGCCCTTCAGCCCCCCTCTGAGGGTGCCCTGGGGACCTCCAGCGCCCTCTAGAGCACCCTGCGTTAGGGGAGGCGGGCTGGGTCTAGGTCAAGGACACAGACCCGGCCAGCGCCCACCCGGTTATCTCCCAAACCCAGCATGGCCTCTGCTCCAAGAACCACGTGGTCAAACTTGAAATGAGCAAGACAATGGTTCGGGCCACCCTGACCGCATTCCCACCTGACTTGGTGGTGCCTGCATCTGGCAAAAGCAGCAGAAAAGGGACAGGGTGGCTGACCAGGACCCGGCTAGGCTGTGGGCGGACGAGTGGGGGCAGAGGAGGCAGGGGTGACCTGAACTGACGGGGAATCCCACCTGGCTGTGCCTCCCCGGACTGGGATAGCCCTGGGGAAGCCTCAGTGTCAGGGGCCCTTCCAGACCCTTGGCTTTTTTCTGTGATGTTGCTACCTGCCAGGCTAGCGGGCCGGGCATATGGGGGGTGGGGGTGGGGGGAGTACAGCCGCTCTCTCCCCATCCCCCACCCTGCAGGCCTGGCCTTCCCCACCCTCAGCAGGAGCTGCAAGCCAGCAGCCAGGAGAAGGGGCTGGGGGGGGAGGGGGGGCACTGTCCCTGCTGCCACTGCGAGCCCCGGGCGGCAGCCCCCCAGTGTGGGCTGAGCTGGGTGGGCAGCATCTCCAATGCAGGGGCAACAGAGACACCTGACTTCAGGGACAGCCTGGACGGATATTTTTAAATCACCAATTTCCCGAGCAAGTACTTTTCCTCTTTCGAGTTATAAATCTAGAGAGGAAAAAAGACACGGATGGAAAGAGGAAACAGCAAGGAAGAGAGAAAAGGGCAGCCTTGCTCGAGCTGGTGCAGGAAACACTTGGGCACAGGGCTGATTCCCGGAGAGCACGCGAGCCCAGCCCCTCAGCTCCTGCCTTCTTCTAACTTTCCGAACCTCTTCGTGTTGTAAATGCTAAAAGCCCATTAGTAATTAGGCAATTTTCATATTTTTTCTTTTTAGGAAATTTATGTTTTTCTTTCTGACTGCCCTCCCTTCTGACATTTTCCCTTCTAGTCCAACTCTTCCATCCGTTTTAATCCACACACTAATTGTAATCCCATTAAAGCAGATATAATTTTATTAGTATTCACAGTTCATCAAGCTAGCAATAATAACTGTTACTGCCAAATTAACAAACAAACAAACAAAAGCGGCAAACAACATTTCTGATGTTTAGAACAAACTGTAAACAAAAGCAAGCCAGCCTTCAAGGGTGACCAGCAGGCCCCCACACCAAGCCCCAAACCATTCCTGCAAACTCGGTGGGCGCTGGCCAGCGACCCACGGGGTCTCCCCTCGGCTACGGGCTGCCTGGCTCTGCTTCTCCTCTGACCCTGCTCAGCAGTAATATCAAAGCCCCCCCAGAGGGGTTAGGGTGGCTCTGGAGGCCTGGGTCAGCTCGGCCAAGGACCAGCCTCTGGGGAAGGGCATCCACGAGGACAGCAACGCCGGGCAGCCCCAGTTCCCTCCTCTTGGAGCAAATTCGCTGCGAACTCGCCTGCACCGAAATCCGGAGGCAGCCCCGCGCGCCCCCAGCCCCGCCGGCAGCTGCCCTCCCCCGGGGCGCGCGGGCCGCCAGGCTGGGCCGCGCTCTGGCCACGCTTTGTCCGGCTTTAGCAGGATACCAGAGGCACTTGTGAAAGCACACGCAGCCCCTGCAAACCCATTCTCACCCTGACACTTCAAGGCTTTATATAGAAACAGGATTTGCTCGTCTTACACCGGCAGTCCCTATTAACGCTCACCCCGCGCGCACACCGCCCTAATCCGCCAGGCCACGGCGCCCCCCGCCCCCCAGGCACAACAGCCGTTTTGTTCCCGCAGAAAGTGCCTCGTTGTCCCAGCCCCGGAATGTCTTAAGGATGTGAATGCAGAATGCAGAAATGAGGTTTCCGCGGAATTTAGTTCTTCTGCAGGAAGGGGTGGGGGAGGGGGGCAGGAGGGAAAAGGCTTTATTTTTAGCCGGCTCGGGGGCTGCCCCGCCGAGACCCCGGAGACCCCGCGGAAGGCCGCTCTAAACCGCGATGATCCGGCTCGGGGCCCTCACCGGTGCCCGTGCAGGGAAATGAAACCGAAGGCTGCTCCGCAAGCGCCGCGAGCCGCGGCCCGCGCCCCGCGCCCGCGCGCCCGCCCCGGCCGGCACTGACCTGTGTGCGAAGCCATGGGCAGCGGCGACGGGAAGTACTTTCCGGGCTGGAAGTGCGCCGGGGGCTGCGCGGCCGGCCCGGCGGGGGCGAGGCGCGCGGCGCTGCGGTGACCCAGGCTCCCGCGCTCCGACAGCAGATGCGGCGGCGGCGCGAAGTCGCGGCCATCCATGCCGGGCCCCGGCCCCGGCCCGCCGTCGCCTCCGGGGAGCAGCGCGGCCGGGGCCCGGGGGCGGCTCGGCGCGCGGGCGGCGCGCGGGCGGCGCGGAGGCGGCGGCGTCCGAGGTCACCGGCGGGTTGGCGGGTCGGTCAGCACGCCGGCGGACTGGGCTCCTCGGCGGGCGGCCGCGCGCCGAGCCGGCGGCCGCCGTGCGGGCCCATAGTCTGCGGAGGCAAGCAGAAGAGACTCGGTGACTCGGGGGGACTCGGCTCGTCCGGGGGTCCTCGCCCCGCCCGCCGGCCCGAGCCGCGGCCGGGCCGGGCCAGGGGCACGAGGCGCGTGGCCCGCCGCTCCCGCGCGCGCCGGGGCCCCCCGGGCCGCCCGGTCCCCGCGCGCACACGCACCGTCCCGGCCACGCTCGGCCCCGAGGAGCCCGGGGGAACCCGGCTGCAGCGCTCGCCGCCTCCCCTCCGCGTCCCCGTGGGTCCCTGCGGCTAGGGCGCCGCGGCAAAAGGCTGCTGGCTCCGCTGGGTGATAAAAACCCAAATCTGCGAAGCCATCACGCACACACACACACACACACACACACTCACACTCACACACACGCACACCCTCTCCCCTCCCCCGCTGCCCAGAGGTGTCTCGGAGGAAAAGGCCCGAGGTCCACGCTCGCCTTTTTCCTCTCCCCCCTCATTCCGAGATCCAGCTTTTACTACATTCCGCTTAACCGAATAACCATGCTAATTAAGCGAGTAATTTTATTGATTGTAACTCAAGACTTTTTTTTTATAACCTTCCTTTTCTCCCCTTCTCCCATCCCCCCATGCGTCTTTCGGCCCATTCTTTAGAACCTGCCGCCCCCTCCCCCTCCGCGGGACGAGGCCCCCGTTCCCAGCACCGAGCGGGGACCCCCGGCCAGCTCCCCAGGGTCCAAGGAGGCTGCGTCCGCCGCCGGTGTCACCTGGGCGGCCACGCCGCAGTGCCCGGGCCGCCGTCCCCGAGCCGGGCGCTTCCCGGCGAGGCTGGAACAATTACCCCGCCCCCCAATCAAATTCGCCCAGGATCTGCCTCTGCGGACGGGGGACTTTGTGGGGGGGGGGGTTGAGAGTCAGAAATTGTTCGCTCTCAACGCCCCGAGTCGGCCACAGAATTTCTCCCTGCGGCGCCCGCCCCGGGCCTCCGAGCGGCGCGCGGCCCGGGCACGCAGGGTCGGTGGCGGCCAGCTCGGCCCTCGGCGCGCGCAGAGCCGGCCGGCCCGCTCACCCTTCACCCCAGCTCAGGCCCCGGCAGACCCCGGGACCCCGTTACCGGTTCCCGCCTCCTTGCAGGGACACTTAGGAACACCCCCACCGCCCTTCTTTTCCACCCCCACCCAACCAGGGGAGCGCGCTGCGGGGCTGAGCCCGGAGCCACACAGCCGGCCCCGAAACCGCAGCACCGTGAGCCGCGTGGACGTCTTTCACTTTGCGTATTGCCCCTCATCTCCTAAATCTGCATTGTTTTCATGTTCTTTATCACCCCCAACAAAAGGGAGATGGGTAGGCTCAATATTAATTGTGAACCGTGCAGAAAACCTGACTTTGTTTTTAGACGTCCCACCGTGCGGACAGGGCGGATAAGATGTTTTCCATTTCGTGAATACCATTTTAAATTGCTATATTTAATGCTACGGGTTCTACAACGTCTTATTTGCAGACTATTTGGTGTTTGATTTAATCTATAACCGAAAACATAATGTATTAAGTGAATACATATTTGTTCAGCTGATAAGCTTTTTTAATATTTATTCGGAGAACTTTTGCATTGTAAATAAACAGAACCCGGACAAAGAGTTCTCTTTGTCTCTCGACTTCATACAAAGAGGTTTGGGGTGCCCTCGCCTCTAGGGATCGTCAGCTCTCTCCCCCGGTCTAACAAATAACTCGACTCGCCGCCGCTCGGGCCTGCAGAGCGAGCGCCCAGCCGCCAGGGCCAGGGCCGCGCCGGCGCGGAGGCTGCCCGCGCCGGGGTCCGGGGAGGGGCTGCCGGGCCAGGGCGCGGGGCGAGGGGGAGAGCTCGGGGAGGGACAAAGGCAGAGAAGGAGGGGAGGGAGGTCGGGAACCTGCGGCTTCAAAGGCGCCGGGGGCTGGGGGCTGCGCGCGGGGGTGCGGGGCTTCCCGGCGGCCTCCGGGTAGTCGTGTGTGCTACGCTTTTGTTTCGTGGGGTTTCTTTTTCTGCAGTACGAGATTTCAGAACCGCCGAGAAAGCGCGAGCCGCTCACGATTCTCGGGACGCGGGCTCGGCTGCCAAAAGCAATTTTAACTGTCCACCCCCGGCCGGCCGATCGCGGGTTCACGAGCCCGCCAGACTTTTTACGCAGATAGGGGGTGAATTACCCCGTCTGTGCCACTGCGGCTCTTGCGGGATTGGAAGGGTTGTTCTTTGTGTCCTTTGCTTCGGAGGAGAGGCCGCGCAGCGCCCGCGAGCAGCTCCCGGGGCCTGCCGAGCCCAGGCCGACGAGGGAGCGGGGCGGGGACGCGCCCCCGCCGCCGCTAGGGCCCGAAGCCCCGGAGCCGTCACCCGCCAGGCCCAGGGCTCCAAACCCCCTCCCCCAGCTCCTCGAGAGGCCGCCGCAGAAGACTGCACCGCAGCCACAGGCCCGGCCGGTCTAAGGGAGGAAGGGGAGAGGAAGCAACGGAGAGCAGGGCACCCCGCGCCGGCCGGAGAAACGAGGAGAGGGGCCTTTTGGAGAGAACCGAACATCGGAACGCTGGGGTCCTCCCCGAGCTGGCGGGGCTCGGTCCCCAGATCCGCCGTCCCCGCTTTGCGTGGCTCACGCGCTCCTGAATGTGGGGCTCCTTTAGGTTTGCTTTGGTTGCAACTAAAGGACTAAAAATCCCACCGTCGCTTCGGCCGCCCTCCGGTTAAAAGCACCCATTCCTGGGCGCCTCTGCGGCGCCCGTGTCCCGGCGCGCGCGCCCTGGGGCCTGCAGGCTGGGCTGGGGCCAGGGGCGCACCGCCGCGCGGACTGCCGGGCGCCGCCGCAGAACCCGCTCCCTGCGAAACGGCCGCGCCCGCCCCCCCGGGAGGGCACCCGAGGCCCTGCCGCGCCGGAGCCCGCGCCCCGGGCGCGCTCGCCCGCAGAGCCCGCCTCGCTGGCCGGGGCCCGAGTCCCCGCGCGCTGCCCGGGAGGCACGCGGTGAAAACGCCCCGCTGCGCTCGCCCCCCCGCCCCCCAGGAAAAGAATTTCTGAAATGTTCTGCAATGAATTAGGCTCTAGAAAGCGAAACCCGAAGAACTCGCAGTGCCCCTCCCCGCCCCGGCCCCTCGCCCGCACCCAGCCGGCGGCCGGGGAGCCCCTCTGGTCAGCGGCCCCGGCCGCCCCGGCCGCCCCGTTCCCAGCGCCGCCGAGCGGCCGGGCGGGGCAGACCCGGGGCTGCTCGGGAGAGGGGGCGAGGTGGGGGAGGGGGCACAATCGGGGTTCGTCCGTGGTGCAGCCGGAGCCCGGCGCTCGCCGGCGGCGTCCGGGGTGCTCGCCCACCGTCCGCCCCGAGCCGCCCGCGCGGCTCGCGCTGGACGCAGCCTGGCTGTCCCTGCCCTGTCGCGATTATTTATTTTTAATGCTGGGTGTCGATCGAGACAACAAGCGCTCAGAGCAAAGCAAGGACGCATTACGGGGGGAATTTTAAACCGATCGATAAGATTTTTCAGAGGAAAAAAAATCGCTCTTATATTTAGTCCATCTTTAAAAAAAAAAAACCTCATCCACCTTATAACGGAATTTTAAAAAGGGAAGATATATATTTCTTAACATCACAACCCTGAATTTCTCTTGCTAAAAAGAAAAAAAAATGTAAATCCCCAAAGCCAAAATAAAAAAATAAGATAGTAATAAAAATACAAAAACAAAAAAAATGAAAGCAATTTCAGTTACTTACTGGAGGTGGTTTCCTGGATACAATTGAATGCAATACAATTAAATCAGTAAATGTGACTTTGTTTTGTATTCCTATTGGTATTTTCAATGTGCTGACTGTTGCACTGTAAACGCACCGCTTCCACCACAACGACTCTAGCGAGCCCATCCAGAGCGGCTCTCAAACCTGCAGCCCGGCGCGGCGAGCCACGGGCCCTGCATACTAATAAGCTCGTGCCACTCAGCCCCGCGCAGCCGGCGCGCTGATTGGCCGCGCGGCCCTCCGCGGCCGGGAGCTCGTGCCACTCATTCGGCGTAAACAGGCCTCCCAATAGGCTGGCGCCGGGCCAGAGAGCTGCCAATCAGGGAGCAGCAGGGCTACTACTGAGCCCGATGGCGCCTAATTCAAGCCCGGCGACTGCGCAGCTCCTCTGCGCAGATCGTTGCTGTTGAATGGGAATGTGGTGGCGCAGGGCGGGAGAGCGAGCAAGGGCGAGTGGGAGCGCGTGTCCGCGCATCCGGGGGGGGCTTTTCTTTTCTTTTCCTTTTTCTTTTTAAAAATGTAATCCAGAAGGTCTAACGTTTGGCTCCTGGTGCACCGAGGCCGGGAGAAACAGCAACACCCGTTAAAGCAGATTTTTTTTTTTTTTTTTTAATACCTGGGATCTGTCTGGCAGGTGGCCGAACGAGTAGGCCCGAGCTCCAGGCATAGAGGCCTCCTCGAGTTGCCCGGTCCTTCCATCGCTCCGGACCTCCGGCTGCGCGGACGGAGTTCAGGAACGCCCGCACGCCCGAGGCCTGGAGCGCAGGCCCCAGAGTCACCTGCCGGGTCCCCTCCTGTCCCTTGCCCTGCGACCCGGACCTCAGGGACATCGTCCTGCATATCTGGCCATCTATCCGCCGGCTCTCATCTTTATCTCCCTTGGCCATACTTTGAAACGGAGCACCGATCAAAATGAAAATCGGGAATTTATAGCTGAGACAAAGATTGCCCTTTTCTTCATCTGCAACTAGATTTTAAAAATATGTTCACTTTGATGTGCACAAGGCGAAAACCATGCGTAGTATTTTTTAATGCCACTCTCCTGCATATCAACTAAATTCTCTCCCCAATTAAAAAGAGGCACTGAACAATTACCGTTATTGGATGCAAAGCACTTTTAAAAATATTCTCCAAATAAATATTTCTGGTAGAATTTGATTTCCCAGCAACATGCTATTTATTCTCGAGAAGTCAAGATGATGTCTTAGTAGTGATGGATACATTACATTTACTCCTCTCTCTCCATATGAATCTCTGCCTCCCCCTCTGGGGGACAAAAACGGATATTTAAACTAGATGCTAACAAACGCAGGCACACGCATTAGAAATTCTCCACCGGCTCGTTCCAATAGGAACACGAAGGGGTTAAGCCTGAGGCCTTCTGTTGTCTCCTTCCTTTTCCCGCCCCCCCACCCGCCCGCTCCCGCGGGACCGCCGGGATTGGCTGGCACGCTGCCAGCAGGCTGTCAATCACCGAGTGTAAACAAGGCGCTGATTGGCTGTTGTCCAGTCCGCACAGGGCCTCCTGAAAAAAGCAATTACTGGCTCCGCGGTTTCAAGGCGCCCAAGGCCGCTTGATGAAAGGAGATAAGCTGGGGACAGTTTCCAGGACCCCCGCGGGCCGACCCCGGCAGCCCGGGAGCCGAGGTGCGCCGCAGAGCCCGCGGATCAAAGGAATCCGGAGAGAAAGGGGAAGCAGGCGCACGGCTCGGGCCGGCCTTCCCCCGCGGGCCTCTCTGACCGGGGGTGGGGGCTCGGGCGGCGGGCGGGGTCTCCGGGATCCGGCTCCCGCTTCGGGCAGCGTGGCCGGCGGGGCGGCTCCGGAGAGCCCGGGGCTGGCAGGTAAGCACCGGACGCCGCGAGCGCGGGGCAGGGCGCGCGGTCCCGAGTGGAGGCTCCGGCGATGCCCCGACGCTGCCCGAGCCCCCGGCCCGGCCCGAGGCCGACGCCTTCGGAAGGACCCGGGCGGCGCGCGGCGGCCGCGGGAGGGGAGGCGGCTCGCACAAATCCATAAAGCGCCTGGAGATCCGATTAGCGCGCGGCTATTCATTAGGCCGTGGGCGATTGAATTAGGTCCCCGTTGTGGACCCGGGGGGGCGGCGGGCCGTTCCGGCTTGGCGCGGCCACCGAGGCGAGGGGGGGTGTGTGGCTGGCGCGGACCACCGGGCTCGACCCGTGGCGTCTGCAGGATGGAGTCGCCGTGGCGGCCCCGGCGTGTGGTGGGGAGACGGAGCGCCTCCGGGTCCCGGCCCTGCGGCTGCGCGCGGAGGCCCCCCGCTTCCCACGCACATCCAGGAAAGCCGGCCCGGCTGGGGAGAAATCGCCCTCACTTAGAGGTGGGGGGGCGGGGACGACTCCAACCTGGACGCCCGAGCCCCCTGCAAGGCCAGGCGGGACCGGAGCTCGGGCTGGAGGCGGCTTGCCGCGCCGTCCCGGAGCGCGCCGGGCTCACGCTGCGTCCCCGGCCCCAGTGGCCTGGTGCGCGGAGGCTGCTCGGTCCGTGCGCCCTGGGGCCGCCACCCGCCACCCGCTTCCCGCAGCCCCTCGGCACAGCTCTCCGGCTGGGACTTCGGAGTCTCGACCCCGGCAGAGCGCTCCTACCTGAGAGCACGTTGCCCCCCCCCCCCCCATGCTGTTTGCTAGCGGAGTACCCCATTGCTGACATTCTCCAGTGAGTTGTTTCCCGGCCCAGGAAACTTATTTTTTTAATGTAAGATTAAGTTTGAAGTTCCGTTTGAAATTAAATGTATATGTGAGCAAAATACATATAAGAGAAAGATTCTTCATCCAAGGGAGAGAACACGTTGGCGACCGGTGGAACCCCTGGAGTTTCTCCGAGTTCCTGCGCTGCAGCCCCCGCCCATGGGCCAGGAGGGGACTCCTGGACTCCGACGGCCTGTGGGGGAGACAAGGGGCTTCCAGTCTCCAGGATCCCGCAGTGTTTGCGCCGAAGGGCGCCGGCTGGGAAATCCCCATACTCTGCTTCCCATCTCCGAGGGCAGGAGATTGAGTGTCCTGGAGCCTGGCTGATGGGCCCCACCCTAGCGGTACTGGAGGCCTGCCCGCTGCTGAGGATATGCGACTGCACAGATCTGCATGGTTCTGGGACCTCCCTGCCCTTGGCAGGTTGCAGCTAGCCTCCACCAGATTACTAATTCAGGGGGTGAAAATTGGCTTTCAGCGCGCGCGCGCGCACGTGCTGTCCCCTACCCCTGCTGACTAGCATCCAGAGACAGGCTGCAGGCCTGGGGAGGGTCTGGAGGCCTTGGATGTGCTTAGGCCTCACTCTTCCCTGACTACCTACCGCCCCCCCACCCCCTCCCCCTCCTACTTCCCCCAGCATCACTTAAAACAAATCTAGTGGGCTTCCCCCCCACCCCCACCCCCCAATGCTGTTTCAAAACAGTTGTTACAGCAAATAGCTGCAGATGGGCCTGCTGGATGCAGCAGGGTCTGGCAGCTTCCCAGCTCGGGCACCGGGCCGCTAGGCAGCTCCCAAAGTACCACCAAAATAAGCTGCCCATGTTCCCCCTTGAGGCTCCGGGCCGGGGCCTGTTTGGCTGGGAGCGCTCAGCAACGAGGAAGCCTCCGGTTTCCTTTTCACTCTCCCTGCTGTCCAGAGCTAACAAATGTTTTTAATTTTAGAGAAACATGGTGTAGGGATCTGCGCGCTCGCCTTCCACCGGGGCGGGAGGGAGACCCAGGGAGAGGACGGCGAGGAGGAAAGAAGGGGTCCTGATGGGAGGCCAGGGTGAGCCGGAGTGTCCAGGGCTCCGTGGCCGCCTGCGGTTTCACAGGGGAACGGCCCCCGCACCCTGGCAGCCTGTGGCGGCCCCAGCCTGGACCGCTGCCCGAGGTGGCCCTGCGTGCCCCTCCCTGCAGGAACCCCAGCTTCCACATGCCTCCTGCCAGACGCCCCTCCTGCTTGCCCTCTGGCCCGGGGAAGAAGATAAACAGATGCCCGAGAAGCCAGCTGTTCTCGGACACCTGGGCGTGCACTCTCACCGAGCACACTTCCATCCACACCGCACTCACGCGCATACCGCCCCGGGCTCACACGTACATCACACACACGCGTGCGCAGACATCACACTCAGGCACACACTTGGGCGTCACACAGCACGTTACACTCCCATGTGCACAAAACATACACGCACACACTTCGTCTCACATACCAGCGTGTGTTTATAGCACGCACGTGGCCCAGCGTTCCGGAGAACCTGCCTTCCCCACGCAGCCGAGGGCTCCCTGACCCCCCAGAACCTGTCCCCAGCCGTGGGGCCCCAGCTATGGTGCTCTCAGCTCCCAAAAGACCATGATCCTGCTCTGCCTGAAATCATGAAATAATCATTTTTTAACACAAGGGGCCGGGGGTGTCGGGTGAGTTACATAAAATTGTGAATTAGTCCCTGCTCCAAATAAATGCCTGCTCAGGCCACAGAACAGCAGAGAGAGCTGCGCGCTCAGTAATTGTGTGTCGGCTGTCTCTCCATTGTTCCCTGGGCCAGTAGTCAAAGGGCAAATTAGGAACAATTTCTTGACAAAAATTGACTCTTAATTCGCCCCCACCCCCCGCCAGGCTCAGGGGGCCAGGTCCAGAGGGCGGGCAAGCAGGCCCGCCTGAAGGGGGGGCCCTGTACCCACAGGTTTGCACTTGTGCAGCATCTAGAGCGTGTGCAGGAGGGGGAAGAGGGGGAGCTGACCCAGCACACCCTACCCTCCCTCAACGACAGAGCGGTGCACATCCGCTCTTTCCAAGGACCGTACAATGAGGGGGGAAAATCGGACACATTCCCAGTATGGCCTTGCTGGAGGAGCTCCCCAGGCACCTCTGAAACCAGGAAGCAGGACTGGGCTCCCCCACTGTCTCCCTGAAGGAGGTCTTCTGCCACCAGATATGGGGGTGCACTGGGAGGGAGCAGGGGTGCAGAGGGAAGGGCAGCCTGAGCCCATCCCAGCCGACCTGAGAAGCCCACTAATGTGGCTCCCTCACTAAGCACTCACCAGAGCAGCCTGGCCGCTGCCTTCCCAGGTGCTCCCTGCTTGGGGGGGAGGGGGGGGCTGGGAAGCTCGCTTGGACCCCAGAGGTCCACTCCAAGGTGCTGCATGAGGAATTTGTGCCTGGCCTGGAGGGTGGCCTTATCGGCCATACCTTCCTCTTCCGGGGGCTACAGCTTTCTTGGGGCGGGCCTACTTTGGAGTGGGGAGGAGGGTGAAGATCCCCTGGACCCCCCTCCCCCAGAGAAGGATGCTGTCCCCGCAGAAAACTGCCTCCAGCCACAGAGGACCAGGTGACAGGAGAGAGGCAGCAGACAGAGGAAGAAGAGTTGGGGGGGGCAGACTGGGCTGGGTGGGTCCTTGCCACACCTCCCCCAGGAAGTCTTCCTCCAGCATCACCAGGCTCTGTGCCCGAGGCCGAATCCCTCCCAGGCGCAGCTCACCCCTGCAGGCCACAGACGGGCTCCAGACAGGCCTGGGGATGTGGCTGGAAGTTTCAAAAGGCAGCAAGAGCTGCTGGGAAGCCAGACCTTGAAGGTGGGTGAGCAGCCTTCTGGGGCTCCTCCCTCCTGGGGGGGTTCATTCTGTTTCTGGTTGGTCCAGCCAGGTCAGGAGGCTGCCCCGCCCCCTCAGCGCAGGGAAGGTGCTTGTTAAACAGTCGTAATTTGTGGCTAAATATAACCCAGTGTGTTCACACGTAAAGTATAATTCAGGGTGCTGCTTGCGTGAGGGTATCAACAGGAGACCCATCTGGGTTAAATTGGAGTCATTTTCATAAAAGGGCAGGAGCCTCCCATCACCCAGCTTCCCCTCCCACCCCAGATGCTTTATTACTGGGAAGAGGCCTGGGACCCCCCAGGCGTGAGGAGGATCTGAGGAGAGGGAGCCCCTCATTGCCCCCCACCGCCCACTGTCCTTCCCCCCTACTTTCTCATACAGGCTGGAAGAAGGCAGAGGACCCCCAGGAAGTCGGGAGAGGAATCAATAGTGTGTGCAAGGCTGCCCCTCCCTCAGGCCAACTGGTCCTTCCTGTGAGGACAGAGCCCCTGATGAACAGGGCTCAGCTCCAGCCCGTGGGAACGGAGGCCGGTGGCTTAGCGACTGGGAGACAAACTCTAGTGAGGGCCAGCCACGGGGTGCCTGCAGGCACACGCGCCCCACGGACACCAGAGGCTGCCTGTACATCCTCCCTGGAAAGACACCTGCCTCCTTCCAGACCAGCCAGAGGAGGTGCCCAGGGAGCAGTTGCTGCGGGCCCCCCTGCACGGCTGTGTTTGGGTGTGTTTACACATGTCGCTGTCAGGCTACGTCTGGACAGGGTCTCTGGGGCCGGACTTCCCGGGGCCTGATCTCACCCTGGTGGGAGGGCCCTCAGAGAGGGGTACGGGCTGGGCGGCAGGGTTTCCGCTGATAAAATCCAGCTGGCCCGGGCGGAGCCGCAGCGGGCCAACCCGGAGGAGGCGTCTGGGACCAGGCTGACCCCGTCGTCAGGGCCGCGGCCCATCAGCCCCCACCCCGAACTCGAGTCCAACAAAGTTCCTCTGAGCACCAATTACGGAGCTCAGGCAGGGGGGCAGGGCCCTGAGACGTAGGGGAAGCCGGCACCTGCCCCTTCCCACCCCAGTCTCCAGGGAGCTTCCGGCTGGGTTTCTCCACATTCCCGAAGGTGCCGCTGCTAGACGCCCCTGCCCCAGCACAGGGCTCCGGGAAAGACCCCACTGCCTAGTCACGCTGGTTTCTAGCACAAAACGAAGGCCTGGACGCTCAGTCTGCGGGGCACATGCCCAGCGCTCCCGTTCCCTTCCTGCCGTAAAGCGGTTGGGGGCCAGGCTGCTCTCACACCCCAGGCCCCGCCGCCGCCGGCCCACCTCACCAACTCCACACCCCCTGTCCAGGGGCCGCCAGGACATTCCCCCCAGTCTGATGCCCAAGGCTGGGGGCTCCCTCCCCCGTTGCCTCTGGTTAGAAACCGGGGCTGGGAAGGCACCAGATCCGCCTGCTCCCCTCCTTAGTGCTGCCCTGTTTACCTGCAGCATATATGGACCGAAAAATGAATTCCCTTCAAAGTTCCCATAGAGCAGCTGGGGCCTGTGGCAAAGCCCGGTGCCCTCCCAACCTCAGAGGCCAGCAGTGGGGCGACCACCAGTGCGACCGGATCTAAGCGCGCCCACCGCCTCTTTTGTTACCAGGGCAATAGATCCATTTAATTAAAAATCATTCAATAGATCTGTTGTTGTTTTTTGTTTGTCTGTTGGCCGGCACAAATATATATATTCCATCCCAATCCACAATGCATCAGTACCGGCTGCAGGTGGCCATGGGGGGTGGGGAGCTTCGGGGAAAGTGTCCCAAGGGGCGACTCCCCAGAAAACTCCCGCGTCCACCAGGGCAGGCCGGGAAGGGCAGAGGCGGCCGGCCGAGGGTCAGCGCCGCGCCGCCGCTCCAGGGCCGCTTCGGCGGGGCCTCGGGGCAGTCGCCGCGCGCCCGCGGGCAGGGCGGGGGGGGGGTCCCCACGCGGACTCGGAGCCCCCGGCCGCCGCCCGCTGTGCCCGGCGGAAGCGCAGACGCGAGTCAGGGAGTTTTCTTTCCGCCAAAACGGATTTTCTCCACACTTGTATTTTTTAATAGCCGGCGTTCCGAGGCACGAAGCCTCCACCCGGCCTCCGCGCTCCAGACAAAAGCCCTCTGGAGGGGGCGCGGGGCGCGGGCGCGGGGCGCGGGCGCGGGGCCCGCGGCGGGAGAAGCGGCACGTCCCGCACGGCGGCCTCGGGGCGGCGCGGCCCGGGGTCCCGCCCCGGGTCCCGCTGCGCGAGCGGCCGCAAGGACCCGGGCGCCGGAGCGGGGAGGCGGCTGGAGGCGCCATCATCGCAGATTTACGGCCCGGGTGACTGGCTTCCCTCTCCCACAATGGGGCCCGGTGACATTAAACAGAAAATTGATGGGAGGGGAGCGAAATCCAATCTCCACCCTCCACGCCGGCTCTACCCGCTTTTCGAGGAGGGGGCTGCGGGGCGCGACGCCGGGAGGGGGCGCCGGGAGTCGGTGCCGAGTCGGTGCGCTTCGGGGCCCCGCGCCCGGGGCTTCCTTCCGCGCTCTGCCCCGTCCGCGGCGCGGGACGGGGGCGGGGGGGGGGGGGCGGGGAGCCCCCGCACCCTCGCCGCGACCCCCACCCCCGCCGCGTTCCGCACCGCAGTCCCTCCCGGTCCGACGCGCCCCCGGCCTTAGCTCGGCTCCCCAGCGCCGGGGGCTCCCCCGATCCGGCGAGGAGCTCCCCGCCCCCACGCGCGGGGCCCAGCCCCCGCCCGAGCAAGTGGGAAAAGAGCAAGTGACCACGCGGGGTGCGTCTGGGGGTGGCTGCGGGGCTGGCCGCGAGCGCCCGCTCTCCGCCGCCGCCGGCGCGGCTCCCCCGGGGCGCGCCCGGCGCCTCCTGGCACCGACCCCGCCGCGCCGCGTCCTTAAAGGCGCCGTCCGCCCTGCCGGCCTTTGTCCGTGCGGAGAAGGTCACGCCAGGGGGCGCGGGGCTCTGTCCCCCCATCCCCTCCTCCAGCCCAGGGGCAAAAATCCGCTGCTGGAGGCCTGGAGGAGGCCGGGGGCCCAGGAGATGCACTGCCGTGCTGGGGTACACAGCTGGGGCCGGGGACTCGGCTTTCAACAAGTGAGGGTGAAGAGGGGTGCCTCTCAGGGAGAAAATGAATTGCAGAAAAGAAGGGCCACGTGCTCAAGAGAGAACAACTCCCTCCCCCCAACCAAGTGGGGCCACCTGGCAACCTAGCTGACCTGGGCTCTGGCCAATGAGGGGCAGCCCCAGGGGATGGACACAGCCCTGGGGGGGGGGGTTAAACCAGGATCCAGCGGGCACGCCTTTTGGGCAACTCCCCTGGTCCATCTCTGTGGCCTAAATGACAGCATGGACATCTGGGTTCCAGGTGGTGTCCTAGACATTCATTTAATCCTCTGGACAGCCTGGGGCACAGATGGCATGATGATCATGCCCATTTTACAGATAAGCAAACTGAGACCAGAACAGTAAATAACTGGCCCGTGTTCACCCTGCGACTGCGTATCTGGGTCCCAGATTCTGCAAAACCAGGACATGGATTGATTGATCTGTGGGTCCCGAGCAGCCCCAAGACGCATGGATGGGGCAGACTGTGCAAGTCTTGTATGTTTGTAGATGGAGAGCAGAAAAATGTGGGTCTCGTGACCTCACATTGTGGGCCACAGCACCCGCAAGAAGGATGTAACCAGGGCCCCGTTCTCCCCAGGAAGCCCCCTCTGCAGGCGCTGCCAGCCGGGCCTGGTTTTCTGAGTCACTGGGAGGAAGGCTCAGCAAGGCAGGTCACCATCTCCACAGCTGGGAAGACCTGCTAATATACGGCAAGAATCTGGAAGCCAGATTTCAAAAGGTCACATTGGACTGAAACCAATAAGATTATGTTTAACAGGCTGGATATGAACCTCCACTTTTAGGTTCAAAAATCAGTTGTAAAAATGCAGGCGGTTCCCACTGAAGACGCGATGCCCGGCTTGCAGCTGTCTGTGCTGTTCAGGCCGAGCCGCTCCCGCGCAGGCCCCTTGTGAATTGCTCCGGGCCCCAGCAGCTGAGCCTGTGCCCTTGGGGGCCCTCCCGGGGTGCCAGGCTCACTGGGGGAGGGGACACAGCTGGAGACAGCAGAGAATGGGGTCCTTGTGCGGCTATCATCAAACCCAGGGCTGGATGAACACAGCTTTGTCTGCACCCACACTCCCGTGGTCACCACGAGACCCGGATCAGCGCCTGGGGCTGGGGGTGCCTCAGAACAACAGTGGCTGCTTTTTGGCTTCAGTTAACCCTTGAGTGGGTGTTGATGCATCGTGTTTCCCCAGCTCTGTGCTTGGGGGCGGGGGGGGGGGGGGCTTGCAGGAGAAAGGTAAAAATCAGTGTCAGTGTCCAAGGTTCAAAACAGTGTTGTTAAACCCAATTTTTTCCAGACTTAAACGGCCGTGGCCACTGGGGAAGATGAGAGGGTAGCCCCGGGTGAGGGGACCCAGGTGGATGCACTCAGCCTTCCGCACAGAATCCCCTTCCCGCACCAGGCCCATCGGGGGATAGAAGCCCAACCTGACGGCACCCCAGTCCTGGTCTGGCTCTGGCATGCACCTCACTTTTGGGGAGTTCTTGGTCACGCAGAGCAGGCCCCACACTGGGCATCCATAGCTCTGCCAGATCCCAGCCCCGACGATGGGGAGACCAAGGAGCCCCAACCACCGTGGGGAGGAGTCCAGACATCCTTGGCTGGAAACCCGAAGACCTTGTGGTGACTTCAGAGGAAGTTCGGGTGGGGGTCAGTCAGGAGCGGCTTCCTGGAGGAAGGAAGGGCAGATGGAGGTGGGGATGGGTAGATGAGGGTGATTCACAGGCCTCGAATTGGTCTGACGTGGATCGCCACAGTCGGTCTGGGCTAGGAAATGGGGTCCAACGCAAACTAGTGAGTTTGCATTGTTCTCTCTCTGTAAAGGCCTGGTGACCAAGGGGCAGCGAGTTGGACGGTCGGGGCTCCGGAGCACCCAGGGCTGCAGGGTCTCGGGCCCAGGCCGCACCGCCCGCCTGCCTCTCTCCTGCGCCTGCGCAAAGCAGCCCCGGCACCCAGGGACTAGGCTGAGGACGCGCTTCTTTATAATTTCCTGTATTTCTCAAATTTCTCTCTTGAAATGTATTCATTTTGTAATCAGAGAAAACCACAATAATGAACCTTACCCCCAACACATGGGCAGGCCCGGAGATCCCTGTCCCCCCCATCCCCACCCACCCCCACCCCTGCCACACTGTTGGGAAGCCCTGGGACACCCTGCTCCCTCTCCTGGCTGCAGTGTGAAGTCGCTGCCCTGGCTGGACGCTCATGGTCTCCAGAGGCCTCAGCCCCACCCCTACCCCACAGATTTCCGGATGGTTTGTGAGCCCTGGGAGCCTCAGTTTCCCCTACACCCACCACCCCCAGGCCCTGCGGAGGCCACCGGCTGGACTCAGGGCAGATGATGTCACCTGCTCCGGTCCCCCAGTCCAGAGAGTCCAGGGGGGACACAGACCAGCCCCCAGAAGCCCTTCCCACTCCCCCAAAGCTGGGACGTGACTGGTGACTGAGTATTTGTGTCCTGAACACCCACAGTAAAGGGAGCCCTGGGCAGTCAGACCCCTGCTCAGGAGAGGCCCGCGGCCGAGGCTGGAGGCGCAGGGTGCCCCATGATGACGGGGCGTAGGGGGCCCAGTCCTCCAGGGCGGAGCCAGCCTCCCTCACAGAGTCGAGGGCCTTGGGAAAGGCTCATCCAGGGGTCAGGGGCCTCTGCTGCAGACACACCCCTGTGCGGGGCCCATGTGAGGGGCCTCCTGATGCCTCAGCGTGGGCAAGGGTGAGCTAACTTCCTTTTGGATCCCCAGCTGGGTCCCTGCGCCCCCGGCACCCCCAGTGGCCCACCCTGCCTGCACAGGGCTCCTGGCTGAGGTAGGCAGAGGGCTGGAGTCCCCTCGCCAAGCCTGCCCTGGAGCCGGCTGCCCCTGTTTTCGCCACAGTGATTGCTTTGTGAGCTCTGCCCTGCCCCCACTCCAGGATGGCGGCAGTGGGCCGGGATCCCCTGAGGGGTGCCCGAGTCCTGGGTGTGGACAGAGCAGGCCTGGGGCCCTGGGGACCCCGGGGAGGGGGCAGGACGGGTCCCCCTACCCAGAGTGCAAACTGGAATCTGCAGTGGGGGGTGGGGGGGGGAAGAGAAATGGCTGGGCTGCCAGCTAGGCTGAGGGGCATGGCAGCCACCAGCCACCATGGCTGCCCAGGAGGGAGAACGGAAGTGTCCTGAGCACCAAGCCTCTGTGGGCGGGGAAGCCTCACTCCTGGCCAAGGCCACACAGGCAGGAAGGAGGGGCCAGTGCCGGGACCCAGGCCGCCCAGCCCTGAAAACCCAGAGAAATGTGGGACCGGGGTTCCGATGGGCCACCGTGGAGTGTTTCAGCAGGTGGGGGGCAGCCGTTCCCGGCCTTGGCCAAGCCCGGCTCTTGCGTCGTCCTCCAAGGCCATGAAGCACAGAGTCCCCCGTGCCCTGAGCCGCGGAGGTCGGGTGGGCCAGGCGGGCTCTTCTGTTGGCACTTAGTCGGGCTCAGGGGCTGGGTGCTTCCTCACTTGGGAAGGCCTCTTGGAGCATGGAGGCGAGGCCAAGCTTGGGTGTGGTGGGAAGGGGCTGGGCCAGAGGTGGGGGTGCCTGGGAGAGAAGGGTGGGGCCCGGCCTCAAGGCTGAGGGACAGGTAGGGGGCCAGGCCCAGCCCAGTGCCTGTTTCTTCCTCCTGTTGGGTGAATTGCATCACACGAACCCGAGATACGCAGTGCAAAGGTTGGGGTGGTGGGTCAGCGGCCGGGGGTTCCCAGGCCTCATCCCGTCCGCTCTGTGCCGCTCCAGGGCAGCGGCTGTGAGATGCCCCAGCCAACCGCACGGAGAGGAAGCCCGCCCCCAAAGCCTAGGCCACACGCAGCCCGGCACCGGTGCCCCGTCCCCGTCACACACCGTGCAAGGCCACACCCAGGGCCCACACCACACCAGAGACCCACAGGCCCAACTTGTGACCTGGACCCCAGACATGGAGCCTGTTGGGGGCACTTCTGAGGTCCCTTTTCCTCTGTTTCTAAGGGGCTGCCTAGCATCCAC
Source organism: Hyaena hyaena (assembly GCF_003009895.1). NCBI lineage: Eukaryota > Metazoa > Chordata > Mammalia > Carnivora > Hyaenidae > Hyaena > Hyaena hyaena. The sequence continues at coordinate 5,193,819 of NW_024080653.1, read as the reverse complement.
AGGGTCAAGTCCCCCACGACTTGGGAAGGGACCCTTCACTTCCTGTAAGCAGGCGAGTGCCTCCTTGGGCTCAGGAGAGCCGGGCCCACACCCAGGTGTGCCATGTCCTGCTGGTTGAGCCGGGCAGGCCACCTTCCTTCCCTGAGCCTCCCGTGTCCCCCACAATCACGGGGAAGACCCTCTGTAGGTAGGGATTTGAGGGGCAGATGGGGAGGTGGTCCCAAGTGACACGGAGAAGCCTGGGGGCAGGTGTCTGCACCATCACTGCCTGTGTCCTCACCGCCATTATTCTCCTGGGTCAGAACCACCATCGTAAGGGCCTTTACCCACGCGGGCTTGTTCTCGCCTGGCATTTAGGTTACGGAGTTTGGAGACTTGCCCACAGCTCTCAGACCCCACACCGCACTTTTGCAACCACACGGCCAGGATAGCTCTGTCCCCGACTCTCTGATATTTCGAGCACCCTGCTGCAGTGGCTGGATGGTGGCCCCCAAAAGCCAAATCCACCAGGATCCTATGAATAGGAACTTGTTTTGAAGAAGAGTCTTCACAGATGTAACTGAGGTAAAGACCTGGAGATGAGGTCATTCTGCATCAGGGTGGGCCCTAACCCAATGACCAGTGTCCTTTTAAGAGAGAGGGGCATCTGGGGGGCTCAGTTGGTTGAGCTTCCGACTTCGGCTCAGGTCCTGATCTCACAGTTCGTGGGTTCGAGCCCCACGTCAGGTTCTGTGCTGACAGCTCGGAGCCTGGAGCTGCTTCAGATTCTGTGTCTCCCTCTCTCTCTGACCCTTCCCTACTCATGCTCTCTCTCTATCTCTTTCTCTCTCTCTCAGAAATAAATAAAACATTTAAAAAAAAGGGAGAGAGAGACGGAGGGAGATTTAGGGAGGCCATGTGACGACAGAGGCCAGGACTGCAGGGACGCGGCCGTAAGCCAAGGGACCCGTGGGGCCACCAGAGGCCAGAAGAGATGGGAGGGATGTGTCCCCAGAGCCCTCGGAGGGGGCGAGGCCCTGTCACACGCGGATTTCGGACCTCTGGCCTCCAGAGCTGAGAGAACACATTTCTGCTGCGATAAGCCCCCCCGTTTGTGGTCATTTGTTATAATGGTCCCAGGACACCAGCCCCCATGCTGTCCCTGACCACGGGCAGCCCCTCCGATCCTGGGCGGCGGCTGAGGGCGTGGGCTCCTCCCCACAGGACCCCACACAGACAGGAGGAGCGGGAGGTGCTGGCCTCTCTCTGGGTGGAGCCGAGGTGGAGGGAGCATGCGCTGTTGGGGTGTAGGCACCGGCCAGTCGGGGAGGGACCGGGATCCTAAGACCCGCTCTGACAGGCGGGCAGGGAGGTCGAAGTCATGGTGATGCCTGATTGAATTTGGATGTCGCCAGTTTGGAATCCGGGCCACTTCGAAGTGGGTTTGAGCGGCCACTGACTTTCTGGCCGGAGAAGGGCTGCCCCCGCCCCATCCGGCAGAGCAGTGCCGTCCGCAGCAACACTGGGAGCCACACACACACAGTTCAGGCCTTCGCGACAGCCACAGGCCTCCATCTCCCCAACACGGGTCTCCAGTTAATACATTCACGCACGTGCACGTGTGAGCAGACACGTTCTTACACGCACACCAGTGCAGGCGCGTCTGTAAATGCCGGGTCTGGTCTCCTGCCTTGACCTGGCGCTGCCCCCCTCACCCCTGCAGCAGAGGGGGTGAGGGCCGAGCACTCCTTACACACCCGTGCGGCTGGCAGGTCCTCACACACCTGACAATCGGGGAAACTAACGTTCAGAGACGCAGAGGGAGGTGTCTGAGGCCAAGTTCACAACAGCGTTGTCACCGACGCCCCCCGAGCCCTGACAGCACCCGCCCCCCACGCTTCCCCAGACCGAGCAGTGGGTACCCAGGCCAGCAGGCATCCTCCCCAGCCTGAGGTCTTTGTTAATCAGGGGACAGTACACGTATGCTAAGGTGCGCTCGGTGAAGACAGAGCAAGTCCCACCCCATGGGGTGCCCTCAGGGCCTGCCAGGTTGTTTGCTTTTTTTAATGTTTATTTATTTTTGAGAGAGAGAGACAGCATGAGCATGGGAGGGTCAGAGAGAGAGGGAGACACAGAATCCGAAGCAGCTCCAGGCTCTGAGCTGTCAGCACAGAGCCCGACGTGGGGCTTGAACCCACGAACCGTGAGCTGAAGTCGGACGCTTAACCGACGGAGCCCTCCGGGCGCCCTGTGGGGACCCTCCAGCTTTTAACGGCCCCTCGTAGTGCGCGGATTTACTGTACTTCTTCCTCCACCTCCGTGTCTGGCCTCCTCCAGTCCACGCCGCTCCCGTGAGACTCATCTGTGGTGCACGCGTGTCAATATTTCCTTCTTCGGGCCCAGTGACATGGCGTCACAGGAAGAAACCGCAATTTGTTTATCCATTCTCCTATTGATGGGCCTTTGGGTCGTTTCCAGTTCGGGGCTTGCTGAGCGATGTGCCCCCCCGAAGGATGTGTGAACTAGAGCCTATGGATATGCTGTAGGAAATACTGGAAAAGATGTAATTAGTTAGTGATCCTGAGATGAGACTACACTACCCTGATTAGGGTGGGCCCTAAACCCAATGACAGGTGTCCTCATTAGAGTGGGGCAGGCTGGAGGGAGACACAGAGACACAGAGGAGAGGCCACATGGCGACGGAGATGGAGATTGGAGTCACGTGAACACGAGCCAAGGGGTGACGAGGATTGTCACAGCCGCCAGAAGCCAGGAGGGAGTCACGGACAGAGGGACCGGGTGCTGCCAATACCTTGATCCCAGACGTCTGGCCTCCTGGACTGTGAGAAGGTACATCTGAGTTCTTTTAAACCAGCCAGCCTGTGGGCCTGTGTCACAGCAGCCACGGGACTGGACACCAACACAGTGCGCCATGGAATAGAGGGAGTTCGTATGAAGAATTGCCCACGTGACTATGGGCCTGACGGAAGCGCACCTGCTGCTGGAAACCCAGGAGAAGCTGATGTCTTGGCGTGAGTGCTGGGGCAGGAAAAAGTGGATGCCGCAGCGCCGGGCAGCTGGGGGGAGGGCGCTCCCTTTTGCTTTCTGGAGGGGGCCCCTCTCTGTCCTCCTCACCCTCTAACCCATTGGATGGGCCCACACACAGTACTGAGGGCCGTCTGTGGCTTCAGACGTTAACCCCACCCGAAATCACCCTCACAACTTGCTAGAACAATGTTTGACTATATGTCTGGGCGGCCCAGGGCCCAGTGCATCGACACATAAAACTAACCATCCCAGGTGGCTGCCTAAGAGTGGAATAACCAGGTCCCAGCTCTGGTGCGGGGATTGGTAGCGATTGCCAGACGGCTTTCAGAGGGGGCATGCCAGCCTTCACCCCACTGGGAGTGGGGCTCACGATGTCCCACGGCCTTGCCGGCACTTGGCACTGTCAGACTTTTCATTTTAGCCTTCCTGCTGGATGTGAAGTGGTTACCTCATTGTGGTCTAAATGTTTCCCTGATGACTAGTGAGGCTGCCCGATTTTACACCTGCATACTGGCCATTTGGATGTCCGAGAGGTGTGTGAAGTACCTGTTCAAGTGTTTTACCCAATTAAAAAACGGCCTGTTTGTCTTTCTTTCTTTTTTAATGGTTTTGTGGACATTCTTTACATGGTCTGGACACAAGGTTTTCATTGGATACCTCTCTATCACTACACACAGATATGTGGGGGTGCCTGGCTGGCTCAGGCAATAAAGCATGTGACTCGTGGGGCGCCTGGGTAGCTTAGTCGGTTAAGCGTCCGACTTTCGCTTAGGTCATGATCTCGCGGTTCGTAGGTTCAAGCCCCGCGTCGGGCTCTGTGCTGACTGCCAGCTCGGAGCCTGGAGCCTGTTTCAGTCTGTGACTCCCTCTCTCTCTGACCCTCCCCTGTTCACGCTGTCTCTCTCTCCTAGAAATAAATAAAACATTAAAAAAAAAAAAAAAGCATGTGACTCGTGATCTCAGAGTTATGAGTTTGAGCCCCACGTTGGGTATACAGATCGCTTAAAAATAAAACCTTTATGAAAAAAAAAAAAGACGTACAGCTGTATGGAGTGGCTGTTGTTGCCCGTCTGTGGCTTACCTTTCATTCTCTTAATGGTACCTTGATGAGCAGATGCTCTTAAATGCAATGAAATCCAGTCTTCCATGGTGAGTGCCTTTTGTGTTCTGTATAAGAGGTCTTAGCCAGTGACAATATCTTGAAGAGATTTTCTTATTTTTATTCTAGAAGCTTTTTTGGTTTTGCTTTTCACGTTGTGGTCTATGATCCATTTTTAATTAATTTTTGTATATGGTGTGATGTGAGGACCAGGGGTCATTTTTCCCCATCAAACCCAACTGATACGGTGTCTTGAGTGAGAAGCCTGTTCGAAGCCGTCCTCTCCCCCTGCACGGCAGTGCCCCAGACGGACTCGCGCAGGGCGACTGGCTCCCGCCTCCCTTCCGTCCTACTCCGGGGTGACCCCGCCAGGTCACGTGTTCCCTCCCCCTGCCTCCCCCCCAGCAAGCCGGGCGGCCAATGGGCTCGGCCGCGGAGGTGGCTGGTGTGGGTGTCCCGGGGCTGCCGGCACAACCTCAACAAACCGGAGACGCCCTCGGGCACCCCGGAGGCCGCAGGCAGGGCCGGCCACCCCGAGGCTCTGCGGGAGAGCCTGTCCATGCCCCTGGGACAGTCCCCGCCTCCTGCCACCTCCGGCACCGACCGCAGCCGCCTCTTCTGTGTCTCAAACCTCCCGCGGCCCCCACTGCTTTTTTCTTTAAAATTATTACTTTTCTAGAAAAGCTGTGGTAAAATGTATGGAAAATGGGCTCTTTGAGCCACTGGCACGTGTACAGCTCGGGGGCATGAAGCGCATGCACCCTATTGTGGGCCCGTCCTCACCCTCTGTCCCTGGTGTCTCGCTTTATAAAGACCCCTGTCAGGGGCGCCCGGGTGGCTTAGTCGGTTGAGCGTCCGACTTCGGCTCAGGTCATGATCTCGCGGTTCGTGGGTTCGAGCCCCGCGTCGGGCTCTGTGCTGACTGCCAGCTCAGAGCCTGGAGCCTGTTTCAGAGTCTGTGACTCCCTCTCTCTCTGACCCTCCCCTGCTCACGCTGTCTCTCTCTCTCTCTCCTAGAAATAAATAAAATATAAATAAATAAATAAATAAATAAATAAATAAATAAAGACCCCTGTCACCCGATTCAGGCCTGTGTCCCCAGGAGCCCCGCCCCCACCCAGGGCGGGAGCGGGGCGCCAGGAGTCTGTCTGCTGCGCCCCAGGACCCCGCGTCTCCCCCCTCCCGGGCCAGCAGGTGCCCTGAGCGGCCTCCACCCTGCGGAGCCTCCTCTGGACACCGGGCTAACCAGGCAGCGGTGGGAGTGAACTGCCCGCCTCGCAGAAACAGCCCAAGAAGGGCCAGCAGCTTCCCGGGGCCCCCAGGCCCCCCACCCTTCACCCCCCACTAGGAGGATGGAACGGGTGGGGACAGCTGGGTGCCCAAGAGGCCGGGACATGGGTGCTCCACGGGGTGGGGGGCGGGGGGAGCCCGGGTCCTGATGGCTGATGTCCTTCCTGCGTGGGCCCCTCGCGCCCCAGCCGCAGGAAGGCAGAGGGGTGGGCTCGGGGGAGGCCAGGGCAGTCGTCGGGTCCCCGGGAGAGCCTCGGTCCCCTCCGCTGGCGCCTCCGCTTCTCCCTGTGTGAGCCTGGTGGTCACCGGGCAGCCTGGGGGAGGGAGCGCTGGCCCTGGGCCCTGGGCTTCTCGGCTCCCCCGCAGGCCTTGATGCACAGCCCTCCGCCTCCGTCCAAGCACTGGGCCTGACCCTGCTTCCAGAAGCGGGGAAGGGCCTGGGTGTGGGGCCCTGGGCTTCCTCATTCAGGCCCCACACCTTTGCAGGTAAGGGTGCCGCTGTGGGCCTGGCCGCCTCCAGAGCTGGGGGCCCCGGCGGGCAGGACGACCCCCCGCTGCTTGTTCTTCCCAAGGCCAAATCTTGGGTGGAGTCTGGCAGCCAGACCGAATCCATCTCCATGGGGAGCCCCAGGGCCCCTGGAGGAGGACCTCCATCTACCTGCCAGGGGTCACTTGCCAAGGCCCCCGCTGACCCTGCCCGCTGGCTCCCGGGCTGCGTGCGGGCCCAGTGCCTTCCGAGGAGGTCGGCGGGGCAGTCGGTCGCAGCTGCGCCATCTGCTCTCTTGGCCCCACTTAGTCTCTGCAGCACCTGAGCTGAACTCAGATATACACCAGTGTTTCACTGCGGCTTTTCTGGCCTCTCCCAGCCAGGGTGCCCCGGGCCCAAAGGACGGGGCACTGGGAAGGCAGCCCGGCCGCCCAGGTGCCTGGGTGCTGAGGCCCCTGGCCTGGGCCGGGTCCTTCTCGGGGCCATGCACCTGCAGCCACAGACGAGGGGCCGCCCGGGTCCCTCCCGGCTCTGAGTTACATCCCATTTCCACATGAGGTCATCGCGGACTTAGGCTGGGCCCTAAATCCAATGATGGGCACCCTTGTAACAAGTGAAAGGCAGAGGGACAGGTGAGACTCACACAGCAAGGGAGAAGCCCAGTGAGGAGGAGGCAGAGACTAGGGAGAGGCCAGGAAGAACTTTCCCGGAGCCTCTGGAGGGGCTCAGCTCCGCCCACACCTGGATTCGGGGCCTGTGGCCGCCTGGCGCCCTCCTCCAGACCACGGGGGCACGTGGCAAATAGCCCCGCCGCCCTGGCACACCTCAGCGGCGCCCACGGGCACTGAGTCCAGCTCGGGGGCTTGCCCAGCCTGCTCCACGCTGAGGGCACCCCCGTTTTCCCACGACTGCTCCCCCAGGCTCCGGGAAGCCCCGCCCGGACCCACCCTCTCCAGCAAACCCTGAGGGTGCCGTCTCCGCCCTCCAGCCGTGTCCACGCCAGGTCACAGGAAGGGGTGGAGAAGCAGGGGCACAGGGGGCCGCGGGCCGGGTGTGGCTGGGGAGGGGGGCCGGCTGGGCCAGGACACCCAGGAGGCCGCAGGGCTCCGCGGGCCGCCTCCCCCGGCGGGTGATGGACGTGCAATTAACCTGCCTGTGGTTATGTTGGCGACAGGCTGGAACAGGAAGCTAGCGTTATAAACCTGGCCCTTTCAAGTTATGACAAATTCATCAAACAAATGAACCCGTGAGCACAGAGGGCAGCCCGACTCCACGTGCGTCGGGAGAGAAGGCCCGCTCCAGCTCAAGGACTCCTGCGCCTTCCAGCCCCTTCCAGGTCTTTCCCCGAACCCAGGCCCTTGGCTCCCCGGCTCCAGACACAGCCGTGCGCAGGGCACACGTGCAGGTGTGTGATCTCTCACCGGGCCTCAGTTTCTCCCTCTGTGAGCGGCCGGCGCTGTTTGATTTCCCTCCTGAATTCCGGATGCCAGACCCGGCCTGAGGCAGCCAACACCTGAGCAGCGTCCCAGTCCATCCCCGCAGGAGGGAGCAAGTTCCGGAACCCCGTTCTCTCTAGGACACGGCAGAGCTTGGCAGCCCCCGGGGTGCTGCCTGGCCCTGGCCCTGTCCCCGCCCCAGGCCTGAGCGGCTGACACCTTTATGGCTGAGGGCTTGTGCTCATAGAGGTGGGTGTCCTTTAAGTTTTAGGCTCAGGATGGTTTTCAAAATGGCCCCAACGAGGGCCGCCTGGGCGACTCGGTCGGTTAGGCGTCCAACTTCGGCTCAGGTCATGATCTCACGGTTCGTGGGTGCGAGCCCCGCGTCGGGCTCTGTGCTGACAGCTCAGAGCCTGGAGCCTGTATCAGATTCTGTGTCTCCCTCTCTCTCTGCCCCTCCCCTGCTCATGCTCTGTCTCTCTCTCAGAAATAATTAAAAAACATTAAAAAAAAAAAATCAAAATGGCCCCGGCGGCACAGCAGAGCCCGCACTGCATGGGAGGGGGACACGGCATCAGTGGGGCGCGGGCCTCCGGGGCAGACCTGTCATCTCACAGGTAGGAGTCGGAGCCAGGGAGTTTCCGGCTCTTGCACGAGGGCCACTCAGCTCTCACGTTGGGGGGCAGAGCGGAGACTGAGTGACCCTCCGGTGCAGACCCCCTTGACCAGCACTTGCTCACCACTGCCCTTGCCCCCCCAGAACCACTCTGGCTTGTCCAGACCTGGGACTCGAAGCCACTGCAGCACTGAGGCTGGTGCCCTTCGGGGCTTGGGGCTCAATGCCGGCGGCAGTGCAGAGGGTCCACCTGCCGGCACTGCCCTGGCTCCGGGTCGAGTGAGCTGACATCGTCCGAGGACAGGTTTCCCGCGTGCGGCCCCCAGCCACCTGGCCCTGGCTTGGGTGCGCGCCCAGCGGCATGAACTTGCTTTTTTTTTTTTTTTTTTAATTTTTTAAAAAATGTTTTATTTATTTATAGGAGAGAGAGAGACAGCGTGAGCAGGGGAGGGTCAGAGAGAGAGGGAGACACAGACTCTGAAATAGGCTCCAGGCTCTGAGCGGTCAGCACAGAGCCCGACGCGGGGCTCGAACCCACAAACCACGAGATCATGACCTGAGCGAAAGTCGGACGCTTAACCGACTAAGCCACCCAGGCGCCCCAAACTTGCTTTTTAAATGTAGAAATAGATGGAGGTGGGGCACCTGGCCATGAGCTTGGTCGGTGGAGCATATAACTCTTGATCTCGGGGTCGTGAGTTCAAGCCCCAACATTGGGCGTAGAGATTACATAAAAGTACAATCTTAAAAAAAAGAAATAGATATTAGGGTGGCTGGGGGGAGGGGCGGTCTTAGCTCTGTTCGCCCACAGGGCCCAGAAGCAGTGTAGTCCCGGCGGCACTGAGCACACCCGGTGCCCAGATCTGCGTTTACAAATTCCATTGTCTTCTAGAAGGAACAAGGGCCTTTTGGAGAAATGGCGGGTTTCAGGCCTGGGGCAGGGAATGCTCCGGATGAGGCCGGAGTACCTTGTGACCCCACAGAGGGAGGAAGCATCCAGAGAAAGGGAGACACGTCTAAGACACCAGTGCCAGATCTGGAAGGAGACGGTAGTGGACTCCCCGCTTCATTTACAGGGCAAATAACCTGTGATGCAAATCGATGGACGGACACGTAAATGGCAGAGGGGGCCTCCTGGAATTAGCAGACTTGTGTCTGGCAGCCACGTATGCGTCGGATTCAGGCAAGGGTCCACAGCAAGGTCTGTGGGTGGCAAAAGCCTGGTGAAAACACGATATTCACGCAGATTCAGCAGATCTCCTCACGGAGTTTTGACTAATTATTGTATACTAATTGTTGAAAAAACAAATTAACTAACTTTGCGGTGGAGAAACTTGGTACACGAGATTGACATTTCTGAGATTTTCTGCCAGAGGGGCAGACGTGGGACCTCATCATGAGGGAACCTAGACAAACCCAAACTGAGGGATATTTTACAAAATCACTGACCTGTGCCCTTCAAAAACATCACAGTTGTGAAATATAAAGACCAATTCCAAACATAAAGATTTATTTATCATTTTTTAAAGTAAGCTCGATGCCCAATACGGGGCTTGAATGCATGACCCCGAAATCAAGAGTCTCACGCTCTACCAACCGAGCCAGCCTGGCATCCCTCTTTATCCCATTGGAAAAATTGTTATTGAGGGGCAGCGGTGGGGCTCAATCGGTTAAGCGTCCGACTTCAGCTCAGGTCATGATCTCACAGTTCGTGGGTTCAAGCCTCGCGTCGGGCTCTGCGCTGACAGCTCGGAGCCTGGAGCTGCTTCAGATTCTGTGTCTCCCTCTCTCTCTGCCCCTCCCCCGCTCGCATGCTGTCTCTGTCTCAAAAATAAATTTAAAAATGTTTAAAAAATTAAAAATACCTGGAGCGCCTGTGTGGCTTAGTTGGTTAAGCGTCCGACTTTCGCTTAGGTCATGATCTCGCAGTTCGTGGGTTCAAGCCCCGTGTCGGGCTCTGTGCTGACAGCTCAGAACCTGGAGCCTGTTTCAGAGTCTGTGACTCCCTCTCTCTCTGACCCTCCCCTGCTCACGCTGTCTCTCTCTCTCTCCTAGAAATAAATAAAAAACATTTTAAAAAAAATTAAAAATACCTGTTATTGAAAGACAGTTGACATACAATATTGTGTCAGTGTCGGGTGTAACAACATAGTGATGCGACATTTGTACACATTATGAAACGGCCACCATCCCATCTGTCACCCCTCAGAGTTGTTACAATATCAACGACTGCATTCCCCCTGCTGCTGGTTATATCCTATGTCTTATGTACTTTGTAACTAGAAGATTCCACCTCTTCATCCCCTTCACCTATTTTGTCCATGACCCTTCTGGTAACTGCCAGTTTGTTTTCTGTATCCGGGAGTCTGTTTCTGTTTTTGGTTTTGTTTCATTTGGTTTTTATTTTTTATTTTATTTTTAGAAAATTTTTAATGTTTTTTATTTACTTCTGAGAGAGAGAGGGAGACAGCATGAGCAGGGGAGGGTCAGAGAGAGAGGGAGACACAGAGCCTGATGCGGGGCTCAAACCCTCGAACTGTGAGATCGTGACCAGAGCCGAAGTCGGATGCTTAACCGACTGAGCCCCCAGGTGCCCCTCGCTTTGGTTTTTAGGCCTCCACCTTCCAGGTGAAATGATATGGTATTTGTGTTTCTCTGACTGACTTATTTCACTTAGCATTAGACTCTCTAGCTCCATCCATGTTGTTGCAAATGGCAAGAGGTCTTTTTTTTGTGGCTGAGTAATATTCCAGAGTGTGTGTGTGTGTGTGTGTGTGTGTGTGTGTGTGTGTGTATACCACATCTTAATCCACTTATCTATCCATGGACCCTTGAGTTGTTTTCATGTCTTGGCTATTGAAGATAATATCAAACAAAGATAGCAATGTGTGGGTGTTTTCAAACTCGTGTTTTTGTTTTCTTTGGATGAGAACCTGGAAGTGGAATTGCTGGATCTTACAGTTCTTTTTCTTCTCCTTCCCTTCCTCCTCCTCCCCTTCTTTCTTTGAGAGAGGGACAGCGCATGAGCAGGGGAGAGGGGCAGAGGGGGAGAGAGAGAGAATCCCAAGCAGGCTCCATGGGCAGCACAGCGCCCAATGTGGGGCTCGACCCCGCCACCCCAGGATCCTGACCTGAGCCAAAATCAAGAGTCAGATGCTTAACTGATTGAGCCACCCAAGCGCCCTATGGGTCATATATTATTTTAATTTTTAGTTTTTTCAGGAATCTCCGTACTGTCTTCCACAGTGGCTGCACCAGTTTACATTTCTACCAACAGTGTACGAAGCTCCCTTTCCTCCACACCCTCACCACACTTGTTATTTCTTGTCTGTTTGGTAATAGTCAGTCTGACAGGTGTGAGGTGGTATCTCAGTGTGGTTTTGATTTGTGTTTCCCTGATGTTGAGTGATGTCGAGCATCTTTTCATGTGTCTGTTGGCCATCTGGGTGCCTTCTTTGGAAAAATATCTATTCAAGTCCTCGGCCCACTTTTAATCAAATTATTTGTTTTCTTTTGTTTATTTTGTATTGAGTCATGTGAGGTATGTCTACATTTTGGATGTTAACTTGATGTCAGATATCATTTGCAAATATCCTCTCCCATTAAGTAAGTTACCTTTTTGTTTTGTTGATGTTTTCCTTTGCTATGCAGAAAAGTTTTTTTAAAGTTTATTTTTGAGAGAGAGAGTGAGCAGGGGAGGGGCACTGAGGGGGGGGACAGAGGATCTGAAGTGGGCTCCCTGCTGACAGCACAGAGCCCGACGCGGGGCTCGAACTCACGAACCGCGAGATCATGACCTGAGCCGAAGTTGGATGCTCAACGGAATGAGCCACCCAGGTACGCCGAGAAAGTTTTTTTTTTTTTTTAAAGTAATCTCTATACCCAACATGGGGCTCGAACTCAGGACTCTGAGACCAAGAGTCCCAAGCTCCACCAGCTGAGCCAGCCAGGCGCCCCAAGTGTGCAAAAGCTTTTTATGTTCGTGTCATCCCACTTGTTTATTTTTGCTTCCCTTACCCCTGGCTGAGGAGACAGATCCAAAAAATACCGCCAAGACCAAAGTCAGAGAAATTACTAGGTTTCTTCCAGGAGCCTGTGGTTTCAACTCTTACATTTAAGTCTTGAACCCATTTTGAGTTTATTTTTGTGCGTGGGGTAAGAAAGTGGTCCAGGGAGTACTTTTTAAAAACATATACATTTTTAATTTTCTTAAAGGTTTATTTTTTTTTTTTAGGTAAACTCTATACCCAACGTGGAGCTTGAACTCATGACCCCTAGATGGAGAGTTGCACACTCCACTGACAGAGCCGGCCAGGAGCCCCCAGTGTATCACTTTTATTTTATTTTATTTTATTTTATTTTATTTTAATTGTTAATGTTTTATTAATTTTTGAGGGAGAGAGAGAGAGAGAGCGAGCATGACCGGGGGAGGGGCAGAGAGAGAGGGAGATACAGAATCCAAAGCAGCTCCAGGCTCTGAGCTGTCAGCACAGAGCCCTACCTGGGGCTCGAACCCACAGACTGTGAGATCACGATCTGAGCCGAAGTCGGACGCTCAACTGACAGCTACCCAGACGCCCCATTGTGTCATTTTTAAAATTAGATTTTGAAAAAGTGACCCTTTTGTCCTCTGACCTTCTGGGTTCCCCTGCCGGTGGACAGTACCACCCGGAGTCCCAGCGTGTACTCGGTCTCGGGAAGGGGGTAGTGAGCCCGGAAACCCCACGCTCAGCTGGTTGTGCCGCCCTGGGCCAGGCCCCCGTGCTTTCTGGCCTCAGTTTGCCTGTCTGCTAGACAAGTTTTGCTTGGCCGGCCTCCCTCCCTGAATTCCAAGGCGCTGAGCCTGACCCTCAGACCAAAGCCTGGAGCCCAAGCCTCCCCAAGCCTAAGTGACAAAGCCACAAAGAAAGAACTGAATTCCAGATGGAAGGAGGCTGAGGAAGCAGGACAACAAACCAGCACGTGCCCCTCGACTGGATTCGGGGGCTCTAGAAGGCATTCGGGGGGGATCTGTGAAATTCTCCTGGGGCTTGTGGCTGAAGAGCACTGTCGTATCCCTATTAATGTCCCGGTTGTGACTGCTGTGCCGCGGCCACGCGGGGGCCGCCCTTCTTCCTTGTTCTAGGAAACACACGCTCGAGTGCAAAGGGACGATGGGCTCGGTGTCCGCAACTGACTCTCAAAGGGCTCAGAACAATAGAAGGAGAAAATATGGCAAAATGTTAGTGCTTGGGGGACCTGGGGGAGCCCAGGGGTTCTTGGTGCTATTTGCACAACTCTTCTGTGAGTTCCAAATTGTTCAAAAGTAACAAGTTAAAAAAAGAAACCCACCCCGTTCAAGCTGTGGACAGAAAGAAGACACAGGCCGACCACAGGCCCGACCAGGGACGCGTGCGGCAAACATGAGAACAGCTTAGAGCTCAGCAGGAAGAAAGCAAACAACTGGGGGGCCTGGGGGCTCAGGCGGTTAGCGTCTGACTCCGGCTCAGGTCATGATCTCACGGTTCGTAGGTTCGAGCCCCGTGTCGGGCTTTGTGCTGACACCTCGGAGCCTGGAGCTTCTTCAGATTCTGTGTGTGTGTGTCTCTCTCTCTGTGCCCCTCCCCCACTCGTGCTCGGTCTCTCTCTCTCTCTCTCAAAAACAAACATTAAAAAAGAATAAAAGTGGGGCATCTGGGTGGCTTAGTCAGTCGGTTAAGCGTCCGACTTCAGCTCAGGTCATGATCTCACGGTTCGTGGGTTCGAGCCCCACATTGGGCTCTGTGCTGACAGCTCAGAGCCTAGAGCTGCTTCAGATTCTGTGTCTCCCTCTCTCTCTGCCCCTCCCCTGCTCACACTGTCTCTCTCTCTCTCTCAGAAATAAATAAAACATTAAAAAAATGAAAAAAAAAAAGCGCCAACACCTGGATGAGAAAATGGGCAGGAGACATGAACAGACATCACCGAAGAGCCCCTACAGGCGGCGAACGAGCACATGGGAAGATGTGCGAGGCGCTGTTCGCCGGGAGACTGCAAGCCCGAGCCGACCCGGAGGCCAAGGCCGGAGAGGGTGCAGGAGGCCGAGTCACGGGCGGCGCGGCCTTTCTGGAGGACAGTCTGGCGGTTCCTTTACACACTAAGCACGCAGCCGTCTTACGCCCTGCACCGCCTTCCCGGCCGCGGCGCAGAAGCCGAGCCCTGCGCTCCCACAGAATCCCCAACACGAACGTTCGTGGCAGCTTTAGTTGTAAGGTCAAAGCCAGAAAACTGCCTGGATGACCCTCAACAGGTGAGTGGCTAAAAGCCCGTGGTCGCATCCTGCGTGGCCCCGCTCACAGCGGGAACGGCAGCATCATGGAGACGGAGGCCAGAATGCTGGTTGCCGGGTGGGGGGTCAGGTTGGGTGGGAGGGGAGCGGGAGCGTCTGAAGAGGCAGCACGAGGGGTCCCTGTGGCGACGGGGGCGTCCCGGGTCCTGACTGTGTGCCAGGGTCCCGGTTGTGATACCGAGTAAGGTGTTACCGTGCGAGGAAGCCGGGTGGACGGTAGGTGGGGTGTCTCTGTGTTCTTTCTGACATGACAGGCGAATCTCTAACTATCTCAAAATTAATAGTGTAACAGCAACAATAACTCCTGATATTTGTGTGTGTGATGTGATTTTATTCATTGCTAACTATATATTGCTGTATAATATTTATTTGTTTAATTTTTTAAAAAATATTTTTTAATGTTTTATCTATTTCTGAGAGAGAGAGAGACAGTGTGAGCAGGGGAGGGTCAGAGAGAGAGGGAGACACAAAACTGGAAACAGCTCCAGGCTCTGAGCTGTCAGCACAGAGCCCGACGCGGGGCTCAAACTCATGAACCGTGAGATCATGACCTGAGCAGAAGTCAGCACTTAACCAACTGAGCCACCCAGGTGCCCCTTTATTTGTTTAATTAGAGAGAAAGAGAGAGAGAGAGAGAGAGAGAGAACACGAGCGGGGGAGGGGCAGAGAGAGAGGGAGAGGGACTCCCAAGCAGGCTCCGCCCTGTCAGCACAGAGCCCAACGCAGGGCTCGATCCCACAAACTGTGAGATCGTGACCTGAGCCCAAATCAAGATGCTTAAACGACGGAGCCCCCCAGCTGCCCCCGGCACAATATTTATTAAAAACATTTGAGTACAGGGGCGCCCGGGTGGCTTAGTCGGTTAAGCGTCCGACTTTCGCTTAGGTCATGATCTCGCAGTTCGTGGGTTCGAGCCCCGCGTCGGGCTCTGTGCTGACCGCCAGCTCAGAGCCTGGAGGCTGTTTCAGTCTGTGACTCCCTCTCTCTCTGACCCTCCCCTGCTCACGCTGTCTCTCTCTCTCTCTCTCCTAGAAATAAATAAAACATTAAAAAAGAAATTAAAAAAAAAAAACAAAAAAAACATTTGAGTACACAAATGACATTTTAAGTGTTTAGGGAAAGAATGTCACTTCCTGGCGGGAGTCACTGCGGCCGGATCAGCAGCTCCCAGTTGATGGCGCTCAGAGCCGGAGCCCGCGGGGCTGCAGGGAAGAGCACAAGTCCCCGTCCCGCCCCTCGATCGCGGGTGCTGGGGGGGCGACGCGGGCGGGAAACAACGCGGGGCCCCCACCTGCCCGGGCTCACAGGCCCCGAGGGGACCCAGGCGAGGCCCCGCAGAGGCGGCCAGCGAGGCCCCGGCCCTGCTCTCACTTCCCGCAGCTCACGCGCCTGGGGACACCTCGTTCCCGCTTGGGGACCCCTCGTTCCCGCTCGTGCGCAGCCCCCTCCCCGGGGCCGCCCTCCGTCTCTCCACCCAGCTCTGGCTCAGGGCAGGCGTGGGGACCTTGGCCACGCGCGCTCAGGATTTGGAAAACCGGGGAGGAAATCTCTCCCATGTCTTTCGATGCCTCCCGGGGAGCCTGTCTCAGCACGAAGGGGCCTGTTGCATGAGCTCCGGCGCCCTGAACCCAGAGACCCGACTTCCCGGCGGCGACCTGAGTTTGGAAGAGGCCGTCCGTCCGGGTTCTTCTGGGCGGTGACAGAGGCCTGCGTGACAATTCCTGTGACAATTCCTTCGTGCGTGCGTAGCTTGAGGAAAAAAGATGCTTACAAACAACTTGATACTCTTCCCACGAGGGAGCAGCTCTGCGCCCCCCCAGCCCGGCAGGTCGGGGCTGGGCTCCGTCAGGAAACACCTGCACTGCCGCCTAGTTCTCTGGGGGGCGGGGGGCCTGGGACGCGCGAGCTGTGCCAAAAGAAGCGTGGCCCCCAGGCCGCCAGGTCGTGAGGAAGCCCAAGCCACAGGAGAGACACGGGAGAGGCGACAGCCGGCGTCAACCGCCAGAAATGTGAGTGCGGGCGTTTCCAGAGGATTCCAGGCCCCTGGCCACTCAAGTCACCCCCCCGCTGTCTTCCCAGCCCAAACCCCGGACACTGTGGCGCGGCGGCCAGGACCGCTGTGCCCGGTCCAAATTCTGACTCACAGAACGCGTGAGCCTAACGCAGCAGTGGTTTTAGCCACTGAGCTCTGGGCTTGATCAGTGTCCGTAAGTGGAAGAGGCAAGATGCGTCCCACGGATGCCTGGGGGTTCCTGCTCCCTCGACCTCAGGAGCACCCCACTTCTGTCCTGCAAGGCACCTGGTACCCGACGCTGCCCCCATCTGTGAGCCAACCTGTGCCGCTCCAGGGAGCCCTAACCGATGCAGGGTTGCTGACCTGGAGGTGCTGTGAACATCAAAGAGAGGGCGACAAGCAGACTGGGGCGCAGGGTGGCGGCTGGGGCAAGAATCTGGACGTTCTCTGGGGCGCCTGGGGGCTCAATCGGTTAAGCGTCCAACTTCGGCTCAGGTCGTGATCTCGCGGTTTGCGGGTTCGAGCCCCGCGTCGGGCTCTGTGCTGACAGCCAGCTCGGCTGCTTCAGATTCTGTGTCTGCCTCTCTCTCTGCCCCTCCCCGGCTCACACACACACTCTCTCTCTCTCTCTGTCTCTCTCAAAAATAAATAAACATTAAAAAAGAAAGAAAAAGAAAAGAATCTGGACATTCTCAGCACGCGGGCGAGGGAGTCCAGCCCACAGTGTGATCCTCCCGAGAAAGCAGGCGGAGAGCTGGGAGGGGGCAGGGAGCAGCGCCCCGAAGGGTGGGGACAGAAAGGGGGAGCCCGGAAGCACAAGAGGAAGCAGAGGAAGGAGAGAGGGGAGAGCAGCGAAGGAAAGGTGCAGAGGAGGTTGTGAAGGGGGTGCCCAGGGAGGGAAGGGGACGCGGCGGGAGTCTCTGGAGGCAGGGGTGGGGGGCGGGGGGCAGGCACTGAGGGCCCGGGAGCCCAGAGTGAGCAATCAGCGGCTTGGACAGCAAGCTGATTGAGTAACCATAAGTAACCATATCGTGGAATCCAGCAACACGAAGTCAGGGCCCGCACTGCGACGTCTTTGGGGTTTTTATTTCGTTTTTCCTTTTTTTTTTCTTCCTTAATGTTTATTTATTTTTGAGAGAGACAGAGCGCGAGCGGGGGCGGGGCGGGGGGGCGGGCAGAGAGACGGAGACACAGAATGTGAAGCGGCTCCAGGCTCCGAGCTGTCAGCACAGAGCCCGACAGGCGGCTCAAACCACAGGCGACTCAAACCCACGAACTGTGAGATCAAGACCTGAGCCGAAGTCAGACACCCAACTGACTGAGCCCCCCAGGCGCCCCTCATTTTTCTAGTAATTCAAATTTATTATATTTTACAGCGGTATTGGTTCCAATGGATTAGGAAAAAACCAAACCAAAACAGAAGGCCTGAGTAACTAGTCTTTCCAGATGTCTTGCTGACGAGAGAGGGCGGGGGAGAGCGCAGAAGCCAAGGGGAGGTCAGTGTACCAGGAGCTGTTTGGGGGTGTTCTGTTGTTGATGATGGTGCTGTTGGCTTTTAGGCTGAGAGAAACTTGAACGTGTTTATACCCGGAGGAGAAAAGCCAGTGGGGAAAGACGGGTGACAGGCCACCGCAGAGAAGACATAACTGATGAAGTGAGGGCCCCTCTGGACCCGCAGGGAGCACCCCCAGGAGAGCAGACACACACACACACACACACACACACAGTAAGAAAAGGGACAAGACAGGGGCGCCTGGGGGGCTCAGTCAGTTAAGCGTCCGACTTCAACTCAGGCCATGATCTCACAGTTTGTGGGTTCGAGCCCTGCGGCGGGCTCTGTGCTGACAGCTCGGAGCCTGGAGCCTACTTCCGATTCTGTGTCTCCCTCTCTCTCTGCTCCTTCTCCATTCATGCTCTGTCTCTCTCTGTCTCTCAAAAATAAACAAAAGTTAAAAAAAAAAAATAAGAAAGAAAAGGGACAAGGTATACAAATGCAGAGTTGTGTGAGTTTGTTTGTTTTTATTGTGAGAATGCGTGCTACGCCTCAGCACCAATAAAACAAAACAAAAAATCTGGATTATTTTCTGGGGGGGGGGGAGTAAAATTGACTCAAGAAGAAGTAGACATAACCATTGGAAGTGGGCATGATGGTCAGGAGTCTATCCCTAAAAATGGCACCAGGCCCAGGCAGTCTTCAGTGGGTGCAGCTGCGTTTCCCCAGAGCAGCTAAGTCCATCCAGGGAGAGCCTCTGAGCGCGGAAGGTAGGACTCTGCCCGACGCTTCTAGAAACCAGAGTGCAGAAGCCAACAGAGACCGGTTTCCGCCCCCTGTGTTCTCTTAGGAACTAACTGACCTGTCCAAGTTTCTTTGTTGCTTTTTGCAAACTCCTCCAGTTCACACCCGAATTTGTTCCCTTTCGATCTTCTTTGCCTTCTAGTGCTGTGCATTTTCAATTACTCCTCTGGGGCAGCCCACAGGTTTTGAATACAGTATTCTCATTGCTTCTTCATTTGTAAATAGTTTACAATTGCTCTTCTGATTTCTCTTTAGCCAAGAGTTATTCAGAACAATGTCCTTAAACACCCAAGTGACTAATTTTTATGTAACCTTCTTCCTCTTCATTTCGAAGTGATTTCACTGTAGTCAAGGATAAGAACTGTATGGTTTCCGCTCTGTTAATGTATTAGATTTCTTTCTTCCTTTCTTTCTTTTTAAATAAGTAGGCTTCACGCCCAATGCGGGGCTCAAACTCACAACCCTGAGGGCAAGAGTCCTAACTGAGCTAGCCAGGTGCCCTGATCTATTAGATTTCTTTTGTGACCCCATAAACGGGCCACTTTTTGTGACTGGTCCATATGTGTGAAAATAACAGAGCCTCTGTTCACCGATCACCAAGTTCTCTTACAGAATCTGCTGGATCACGTCTGTTAAGTGTGGTTTTCAAAGCTGCCCTTTTCTTCATTGCCTTTGGCCCACCGGGTCTCTCAGTTTCTGAGACTCATGTGGTAAGAGCTTCCCCCGGGTGCAGATTCGTGGACTCTATACTTTTTTTTCCTCGATAGTTTAGAAGATATGTCGGTTGGTCCACCTCAGTTCACAACTGGTGCAACAGCCTCTGTCCCCCTTGGAGCTCGGGGGTCCATGTGACCTAGTCCTGGCTAAGGAGACGTGGGCAGAAGCCTCTGAGGACATCTCCTCCTAAAGATGAAAGGAAGCTTTGTGGAGACCAAGCTTTGCCCCTTGGCCCTTCCCCCCTCCTCATTTTGGGAAACAGGCTGTAACCGAGGGCACCACCGCCGTCTTACAGCCACGGCACAAGCCACTTGCTGCCACAAGCCAGAATGTGAATCTCCGAGGACTTCCTCAGCCCTGGTAATCGTGGACTTCCAACTTCTGCACTTGCTGCAGGAGACAAACCCTTCGCTTGTGCGGGTCACTACCTGTTAAGTTTTCTGTTATTTGCAGCTAAACACCTACGAAAGCGCAGATAGAGTTGGCACCGCTCTGTGGCAGCTTGAAGTGAAATACAGCGGGCTTTTGGGGTCTCTACATGCCTTTTGCTTGGATTTGATTTCTCTTATTAACGTTACTACATTTGTTCCATTTCTTAAAAGTTTATTTACTCATTTTGAGAGAGAGAGAGAGAGAGAGAGAGCGAGTGAGAGCAAACAGGGGAGCAGCAGAGTGAGAGAATCCCCAGCAGGCTCTGTGCTGTCAGTACAGCAGAGTCCGATGTGGGGCTGAAACTCATAGAACCGCGAGATCATGACCTGAGCTGAAATGAAGAGTCGGATGCTTAACCCACTGAGCCCCCCAGGCGGCCCTCCATCTTCCTTTTGTTAGCATTTGATGTAGCATGTTTTCTGTAATCCTATAGTTTTTTGTTTTTTTGTTTTTTTTTTTTTTTGGCGGTGGTAAAACATACAGCATTCATCAGTTAACCATTTTAAGTATGCGGTTCAGGGACGTGAAGAACATTCATGACGTGGTGCAACCGTCTCCGCGGATGCGGCGTTGAACCCCTGGGCCCGCGGCTCACCGCGCACGCGCCGAACACACCCGTAGTAGCGCCGGGTTCCGGGTCCTCGCACGCTGGGCCTCCTGCAGCCGCTGGCGGTGCCGCCCTGGGCCTGCCTTCGTTTTCGGGCTTGTGCAGTCTTCTCTTCGGGCGGCCGTGCAGGGAGCAGAAACCGGCCAAACGCTGGCATCAGCAACGATGAAGTTCAACGTTTCCCATGACGGAGCTGGGCAGGCCCTAGGGTTGGCGACTGAGGTGCAGCGGCGTCTCCCGGACCTGGGGTCGTGTGCTGGGACTCACAGCAGAGGTGCGGCAGGGCGGGTCCTGCCCCCAGGCTGGGTGAGGCGGCTGCTGGGTGCAGGCTTCCCTCCCCCACTCGGCAGGATCCAGGGGAGAACCGAGCACCTCCTCCGCGAGCACTCCCGGAAACCACGGGCTTGTCCTGGAGTCGGGGAGCACGTGTCCCTTCGCGTGCGTCCTGCACAACGGAACCCGTGCCCGCGCCCGCCCGGGTCAGGCTGCAGCCCCAGAGCCACCGAGATCGGCCTGGGCTCCGCTCTTCCCGGCACACGGTGGTCCGTGGGCCCCTTCTCCGAATCAGGTTCTAAAATACAGAAAACACATGGGATTGTAAAAGAAACCAATCGTGTCGAAATACGATCATCAAAGTCTCTATGATTTTGGTATGTTTGGTACCCGTGTATATTAATATGTCATCAACGTTGATGTGTTGTTTGAGCATCTTCATTAACACATTAAATAGCCACCAAAATGTGGAAGTATTGATGAGCAGAAAAGAGTATTTCACGACCCCTCCAGTAACGGCAGTGCGCTCCGAGAACGAGCGTCATTTCGGCGAAGTCTTGCGTTCCTCACCCACCGAAACGCCGAACTGCAGTCGGGAACGAGAACGGAGAGGAAGGCGCGGTGGGGCCCTGTCGGGGAACCTCCATGGGCCCAGGTCGGGTGTGGGGTCAGCGCCCCTCACAGCACAGGTCTGGATTTCAGACTCTGATTTATCCCAAGCGCCTCTGCCTTTGAATGCACGGCTCTAACCTGTGAGCATGGACTGTGATTGCCAGCGCAGGGGACCCAGGCCCTGTGAGCCGCTGTCAGCGCTTCTTGGCCTGTTTCCCGCCCTCACTTCCTGGTCCCGGTCCTGTTCACGTCCAACCTCGTCTTCCTTCCCGTTGTCTCTTCTCACGGTTTGAAAGGCTGGCTCCATATTTCTGTTCGCCTAGCGGTTACCTAAAATTTTTAGCACGCACATCTGAAGTCACCTTTGCCTGCCCACGTGGAGAGCCGACCGGCTCCCGGCTGTCCCCACGAAGACACACGTGGCAGTTTTATTTCCCTCCTCCTCTCCCCACCCCGCCCACCCCTAGGTGGATTTTCCTCCTAGGCCGTCGAGAGCACTTTCCGGCCTGAGTTCCCGGGTAAAAATAGTTTCACTGACTCCCGTAGGCCGTGTCTTCCTCTTGGATTCATTTTTCGTTTTGCTAGAGCATACAATCTAGTAATTATGTCAGATAGTATTTGTTGGAAATAAACTCTCTGAACACTTGGCATGGCCCAAAAAAGCGTTTGTTTTTCCTCCTGGCTGAATGGCTGTTAGGCCTGGCAGAGAATCATAGGCTCAAATAATCTCCCCTCCAAACTGTGAAGGTGCCCCTGGATTGTTTGGAATCCAAAGTTGCCGATGTCTGACATCAGGCTTATCCTTTTCTTTCTTTTTTTGGAAGCAACACGTTTTCCCCCACTGGGAGCTTTTATTTGCTCCCTTTGTCTGTGTTCCAAAGTCCTGTCATGCATCTTCTTCAGGCCAGGGCGGTTTTCCTGTATTTTTTTTTTTTAATGTTTTATTTATTTCTGAGAGAGAGAGGGACAGCGTGGGCAGGGGAGGGGCAGAGAGAGGGGGAGACGCAGAATCTGAAGCAGCTCCAGGCTCTGAGCTGGCAGTCAGCACAGAGCCTGACGTGGGGCTCGAACCCACGAACCGTGAGATCATGACCGGAGCTGAAGTCAGACACTCAACCGACTGAGCCCCCGGGCGCCCCTCCTGTATTTTTTGTTGAAGGCAAGCTCCTCTTCCAGTCTCTGTCCTTTGGAATTCCTCTTAAATGACTGGGTGTAGAAAACTATGGAATTATTTTTCATGCTTCTTAAGTTTTCTTCCTCCATTGTAACTTTTTATCTTGTACTCTGGGTTCTAGAGAATTCTTCAGCTTGACTTCCCAGCTCACCAGTTGCTGGCTTAACTGTTTCTGCTCTGTTTCTTGGCCCACCTATTGAGTCGTTTTTCCCCATCTTTTAAAAAAGTAGCCTCTATGCCGAACATGGAGCTCAAACTCACCACCCTGAGACGATGAGTCGCTTCCTCCACCAACAGAGCTGGCGGGGTGCCTTGGAGTATTTTTTTTTATTTTATTTTCTTAATGTTTTATTTATTTCTGAGAGAGAGAGGGACAGCGTGGGCAGGGGAGGGGCAGAGAGTGGGGGAGACGCAGAATCTGAAGCAGGCTCCAGGCTCTGAGCTGTCAGCACAGAGCCCGATGCAGGGCTTGAACCCACGAACTAGGAGATCATGACCTGAGCCGAAGTCGGACACTTAGCCGACTGAACCACCCAGGTGCCCCTTTTTTTTTTTTACTTTTTGAGAGAGAGAGAAAGACAGAGCGAGCAGGGGAGGGTCAGAGAGAGAGAGAGATACAGAGTCCGAAGACAGGCTCCAGGCTCTGAGCTGTCAGCACAGAGCCCGACATGGGGCTCGAACCCATGAACCGTGAGATCGTGACCTGAGCCGAAGGCGGATGATTAACTGACTGAGGCACCCAGGCGCCCCTGAGTATTTTTTTTTTAAAGTATTTGTTATTTCAGTGTCCAAATTTTTTATATCCCAAGATAAATGACTTCTGGAAAGTATCGTTTTAAACTCATTTTTATTTTTTTCACGACAAACATAGTTTTGTTGTTTTTTCCCATCTTAATATGTAAATAATAAATTCTTATAAAAATTTGTATGATGCATAAAATTATTTTTAGAAAGAAAGCAAAAATCCTCTAAGAGTTTGCTTCCCCAGATGCTGTTTTTAAAGGATAAACTCTCTTTTCTCTCTGATAGTATTCTGTTGCTGTTTTATTTTTATTTTTAAAAACTTTTTTTTAAATGTTTATTCATTTTCGAGAGACAGAGAGAAAAGAGCATGTGCTGAGAAGGGGCAGAGAGAGAGGGAGACAGAATCCAAAGCAGCTCCAGGCTCTGAGCTGTCAGCACAGAGCCCGACGCGGGGCTCAAACTCACAGACCGTGAGATCATGACCTGAGCCAAAGTCGGACACTCAACTGACTGAGCCACCCAGGCGCCCCTATTTTATTTTACTTTTTAAAGATTTTATTTTTAAGTAACCTCTACACCCAAGGTGGGGCTCGAACCCGCAAGCCCTCAGATCAGGAGTCACAGGCTCCACCGACCGAGCCAGCCAGGTGCCCCCTGATGCTGTTTTCAACATTCTTTGTGTTCTGGAAACTTGCTTCTTCGTGTGTTAGCACAGGCTGCTGCGTCTCTCACCTGCCCCTGGGCAAGCGCTCCAGATGGGGGTAGGAAGCCCTCCCCACAACACGGGGCTTCCACGGCTGCTGTGACCGTCCCTGCTCTGGCCGCGGGACGGGGAATCATGGAAAAATGTCTCACGAGAGGCCTCCATGCTCGTCTGAAGCCGGCACACGTTTGCTTCTCCCATGTGCTGTTGGACAGGACTAGTTACCTGCTCACACCGATTGCAAGGGAACCTGGGAAACGCAGTGCAGCCAGGGGCCCGGTGGCGGACAGCCAGGACACCCGCAGTCTGCCCTCGGGGCTCCAGACGTCCGTGAGCACCCGGGCCTCGCACCTTCCCACCTCCCGCCCCAGGGACAGAAGCAACTCGTCTTGAGGGAGACGGCCCAGCCCAGAGCCCAGGTCTCGCCAACAGGAGTGACCACTGGGTCCAGCTGTGCGCCCTCCCGGGCCATCTGCCCGACGAGCCGTCCAGTGATCTGTCCCCTGCCCCCTCCAACCTGGTCTGTCATCTGATCTTCACTGCAGCCCCCCCCCCCCGCCCCCGCACTGCCTTTTGGCTGAGCCGTCTTCACGGAAGGTCCCCGAGCAACATCAGTCTGCTCTCCTACCATTTGAGGTATAAGCACTTGGCTCTTCCAACCTGTGGGTCCCGGGTCACCAGGCCTCTCTGAGTGCAGGCTGGCCCTCGCTTTCTGGTAACGTCACAGCGAAGCAGCCGGGACCTGCCACACGCACTCGCGCCCGGGCCCTTGTCTATCCCGGCCCCAGTTTCCCCGGTGTCGCCACGACATCACAAGGGAAGAGCGTTAATCCCAGCTCACCATATCCGTTTCCCTGTCATCCACAAGGCAACCGCTAAGCCAACACTACATATTTTAGGGCTTTGTCACACCCGCCCCCTGGGCACCCACTTCTGTGTTAGTTAGGATGGGCGTATTAGTCAGCTGTTGCCACAGCAATGCCGCATAACAAACCACTCCAAAGTTCCATGGCAGAACAGCAGTCACTGATGCCCACGCTCACACAGCTCAGGGCCGCTGCGGGGTGGGTCCGGGCCTGCTCCGGGGACCACTCGTGCCCCTTGGACCGGAGGCTTCCCGTTAGCGCACGGCGGTCTGCCCTTCACTCTCCTACGGGCAGGCTTCGGCGGAACAAGGCTGGCGGTGCCAGCGCATTCTGGGCCCCTGCTCACTTGACACCCGCCAAGCACCTGTTGGCCAAAGGAGCCACACTGCCAAGTCCAAAGTCAGGGGGAAGAGTATTTCCCAGTCACCCAGAGGCCGTGGCATGGAGGTAGACGTGGAATTCTGGTGCAGGGCAGCGAGGAAACCAGAGGTTCAGTCACCCGGAAGCGCCCAGGAAGCGCCCAGGAGCCGCCGGAAGTGCACAGATCCCACTGTGGCAACAGGAACAGAAGAGAAGCTTCTTCCTGGAGAAGTCACAGAAAAGGCTCCAATATGGCGGTGGCCTCAATTCCTGCCTTTGTTCACAGCCCCAGACTGACGAGACTTGCAGTCTTTGAAGCTTCCGGTCCCTGGGGGCTGTCACCATTTAGGCCCCCAGGAGGGGGCGTGGCCGGTTGTGGGAGTGGCACCTGTCGCATCTGCTCAAGTTCCACTGGAGAGGGGCGGGTCTCCTGGCCACACCCACGTGCTGAGGAATTTGGGAAACGGAGTGGAGCCGCAGGGTGCAGGAAGGGGAGCCCAGCTCGGCGGACAGCTGCAACTGCAGCCCCGGCTGCGCATTAGCTCATCTGTGCTGTTGGCTTCTGCCCACAGGGGACGGCGACCGCCACTCGGTGCTCAGGCTGTCAGTGGCCTCGTGCTATGTGGAGGCTCCAGCAGGCTGCTGAGGGCATCGTGACCGCGCAGGGGACCTGAGACCCCTGCTCCTTCCAGACAGTAGTTACCAGCAAGGGCTCTGTCCGCTGCCTGCGGCTCAGCACAGCCCTGGGTGGAGCGGCCGCCCCCACCGCAGGGAGCACCCCGACAGTCGCCCCGGCCCCCTCAACTGCTGCCCCTGAGCCACTGTCACCTGCCAGCACTGGCTGCCTGTGTGCTTTTGGCTTGGTTTCCCCCCTTGGGCCAGAGCAACATCTCCCCGCCCCCATCTCCCCAGACCCCTGGGGACTTCCCGCCCACTGAGGACACTCCTCTTGTTCCCCATGGTTGTCAAAAAATTTTTGGTCATTTTTCAGGCACTGAAGGTGCGCGTAGAGAGACTGCTAGGAAGTGTCTAGACCATCGTCTTTATTCAATCTCTGTGGCATCTAAACCCGTTCAGTTCTTAGTCCCTGGGAACGGAATGTCCGAGGACGAGTTGACGGGGCTTGTGGGAGGCACACGGCCTGGGCCTGAGAGGGCTCTGCTGGCCACCTGGGCCTGCCTTGACCTGGAGCGGGGAACCCCAAAATGCAGACTTAGAGGTCACGGTCTTGTGGCCTTAGAAATGGAGTCACATGGTGACTTTGGTGACAGGAGCTCCAGTCGTGTGGGGACGGAGAACCCTCAGGCCAAACCCTTCAAGTCCTGGGAAGCTTGTGGCGGGCAGGTCCCTGTGCCAAGCAGCACGTTACTAGGGTGCTCAGCTCCCTCACGGAGGGACATCCCCAATCTCTGCGTCAGTGCTTTCAGCAGGAGCCGCCAGCAGACCGACGTGCTCAGGATTCTGTTTTGGTTTATTTGTGATTTCATTTTGACCTGAGATTTGGAAACCAAGGCAAGTTTGGAAGCCTCCCTGAGGCCCGGGACCACGTGCTGTGGTCACCTCTCTGCAGGGACCGAAGACTGATTGTGTTTACTACTTTCAAAGAAGGTACAGGACTCGGGTGGATAGTATCCTCCATGAAGACGCCCACGTGCTTTTTGTCCGTTTCTCTTGGGAAAAGGTGACCAGAAGGCGCTCCCTGGCATCCTGGAGAGGGTTTGTCACCTCCTCCCTCTGTGAGGGGGCAACAAAGACACTCTGAAGGGGTCAGAGCCTTTCTCACCCCCACAGGCTTGGATGAGGGCGCCGGCAGAGGCCTTCCCTTCACCCACCCACCCCATCCAGGAGCTGGAGAGGACCCCGCCTGCCCCGGGGGAGACAAAGCGCCGCAGGCGTGCAGCCCCGGCTGCGGAGACTTCAGATCCTTCGGATCCGGGAGGCCCTGGGTGCCAGCTCTCGGCGTCCTGAGAGTCCCCCTCAATATGACCCAGCTCAGGGGGACAGGGAGCCACTCCTTACTCGGGGTGATCCTGAGAGCCGCCAGGCGAGGAGTGTGGCCAGAACTGGTTCCCGGGCCCCAACCCCGCCCCAGGGGACCCAGTTCGGGGCGGAGGCGCCTCTCAGCAGCACCTCCCTCGGGGCACCCTCGCTCCGTCCCCCGGAGCGCTGCATTTCTCTGCAAGTCCCCGGAGGGACGCCCGCGGCCCAGGGCGCGCGGAGCGCTGCGGGCTGCAGGCCCAGGGCTGTTCTGGCCCCAGTCCCCTGGGGCCGCGGGCGGTGTCGGGGCGCTCGGACGCGCAGCGGAGGCGACTCCACGAGGGGAGACAGCCCTGCGGGCCGCGGCCACGAGTCACCGGCTTCCCAGCTACGTCTGGGCGCGAGCGCGGGCCTGCAAGCGCCGCGCGGCCGCGCACGGACACCCGGGCCCCGCGCCGCCCCACGCGGCCCGTCCGGCCAGCCCATTGGTCCAGACGCGCACCGCCCGCGTGTCTGCGCAACGCCATTGGCCCGAGCCCGCGGCCCAGACAAAGGAAGCGGCGGCGGCGGGCGCTGATTGGGCAGGGCGCGGCGGGGGGGCGAGGCGCGCGGGGAAGGGGAGAGGAAGGGGGACCGGGCGCGCGGGGGGGGAGCGCGGGGTGTGCAGGGGGAGGGCTCCTGCGCGGAGGCGGGGCGGGGGCGGAGCGGGGCGCCCCGGAGGGCGGCGGCCGCGGGGCGCGGGGCGCCCGCCCGCCCCTCCGCCCGCCCCTCCGCCCAGCACCCCTCCCGCTCCGGGGCTGCTGCCCGGACCGCGGCCGCTGCCGCCGCCTCGTCTTCCCCGAGGGTCCGCGTCCTTCGCTGCCGCTCGGCCGGGAACGCGGGAGCGCGGAGCCCCGGCCGAGGTGCATGCGCCCGTGCCGGGGACAGGACCCGCGGCGAGAGCCCCTGCCCGCGGCGGGACGCGCGTCTCCCCGGGCCCGGCGCCTCCTTTCCGGCCCGCGGGGCAGCGGTGACCCTCTGCAGGGGCGGCGCGCTGAGAGGGGCGCGGGCCCTGGCGCTGGAAGCTGGACGCAGCGCCCGGACTGGAAGCTCCTCGCGCTTCCTGGAGAGTTGACTCGGAGGGGTGCGTCGCCGGGGCGGGGGGACGGGCCGTGGGGCGACCGGCCGGGCGGGGAGTGGCTTCTGGGGGCCCCCTAGCCAGCGGAGGGCCCGCGAGGCCGCCCTCGGAGCGCCGCCAGGTACGTGCGTTTCCTTGTTTCCCGCGCGTCCAGAGCGCACCCGGGTAGAGAACGAATAAAAACCCGGCTGGTGTGTAAGAGCCTTTCGCTGCAAGCGTGTCTTTCTGCAGAGCTCAGGGAGCGCCGCTGAACGCGGGGTGGACGCCGACCCGGATTGCGCCTGCAGCGCCTGCGGGGGGCCGTCCTCCGCTCCACTTCGGGGCCGGGAGCTAGTGCCCTTTAGGGAAAAAGTGTCGTTTTTTTTTTTTCCAGGTTCCTTTTAATTCACCCAAGAGACCACGAGCGCGGCGTGGGCCCCAGAGCTGGGGCGACGGGGCTTTGTTTCCTGTCGTCTCTTAACCCGTCTCCTTTGGAAAACCCGGATTCTTTTCAGAGCTGCGGGGCTCAGTTTGGGGGAGGGTTGGAGGAAGCTCGGGGTGGGGAGACCCAGTCTCGGCCCCATGCTGGGCGGGCAGCTCCCCTCGTCCCGTACTGAGCCCCTCCTAGCTCCAGGAGCCCCGGACTTGCCAGTTGGGGTAGCCCCGTGGGCTTTGGGGTTTTTTATGGGAGGGGTGAGAGGGGAGGCCCGGTAGTCCTGGGGCGGGCTCCTTCCCCTCCCCCATGCCCACGTCAAACAAAAGAAGTCCTCTGAGAGTCGTTTTGGGGGGAGAGCTCTTCTGAATGTGAACCTGTGCGCCCCCCCCCCCCAAGTTCTTAGAATGGGACCGAGTCTTTACAACAAAGGGGAGGGAGGGTTGGAGAGAGTAGAAGGAAAGGCGCGCTTTTATTTGGGGACACTTTAAGGAAGAGAATGCACCTCTTTCCCCCCACTTTCCCACCCGATTGATGGGGCTTTAGGTGATGTTTGGTTGGGGTGTTTTTGTTTGGAGACCGTAGTCCTACGTGGGAAGTTGGAAATTCGGCCTCTACCCGGTGGGGGAAAAATCCCCCCATGGAGTGAAATGTATTCCTTGCCGTTTGGGGGAAGGCTGAAAACTAAGAGATTTAATGGTTAACGCAGATGGGGGGATTTTGTGCCCTTTTCTCCCGCTCCCGCACCATAAATTAGAACAAAGGACCTCGGCGTAAGGGGGGGGTTCGAATGGGGCGCGCTATAAAAGCGCCTCCCCTCCCCGGCTCGGTGCACACCCCAGTGTTCCTGGAGTTTGGGCTGGAAAGAAAAGGAGGCCCCCGCCCAGAGTCGAGCTCTGTATGGATGCCTAGCTCCGGAGACCCTCCCTCAGGCCGTCCCAAGTCGTGGTTACCGGGCTGGGGAGAGGCGCCCCGGGGTCAGCCCAGGCTCCCCCTCGGGGCAGAGTGCGCGGTTTCGGTTTCCACCTTCCGGACGGAGAGCAGGGGCTCGCCGCGCGTCCCGCTCGGCCCCGCGTGGCGCTCCTCGGCGCAGACCCGCATCCACCAAAGCCCGGGAATAAAACTCAACAAACCATAAAGACTCCCGATTCCAGTAGGAAAGGCGCCGAAGATTTATGGTCCCCCGAATTCCCCACTCTCTAATTATCCCCGTTTTTAGTTGACTTACGGGTGGTGACCGCAAAAGTCTTTCCATTTTAGAATTTTTTTTTAACATGAAAAATGCAAGTTTCACCCCTTTCTTACCCGCTTGGGCGGATCTTTTATCTTGTGGAAAGAAAAGAAACCCGGCCTCCCTCTGCTTTCTCCACCACCTCCGCTTGGGCGCACCCGGCCCACCGAACCCCCTCCACGAACCTCCTCCAGGGCAATTTAAGGAAAAGTATATTTTTTTCTTTCTCCCGCTGCTCAAGGGCCTTCACAGGGATTCCTTGTAAGGAGCCCTGCGTGGTGGCGCCCTGGATGCGCCTCGGACTGCGCAGGGCTCGGAGCCCCGCTCGGGGGTCGCGGCCCCCCACCCTAGGCCAGCGCCGGAGGGTGAGCCGGGCCGGAGAGTGCGGCCCCCACGGTCCCAGTGTGGTCACCCCTCATCCTTCACCTTCCTGGGCACCCACGCAGGGTACGAGTCCGGGGCGTCGCGGGGCCCCCACTGTGCTGGGGGAACCCCCACCGATCCCTGGTCGCTGCCTGGCGGCCCCACCCCCCACCCTCCCTTTGTTTGCTCCTCCGGACACGGAGTTGAAAGTGGCAGGAACAGAATAATTAGATGGAAGTCAAAGATTAGGCGGGGTGCGCCGGCCGCCCCGCCGAGGCCTGGCCCACACTGCGCCGCCGCCTCGTAAATCTCCGCGGGCCTGACAGCGCGTCCTCGGTTACCTGGGGGTTCCGAGCTGCTCGCTCCGCTCCTCGCCGTCTCCCCGACACCCCTCTTCGGGAGCGCGCGGGCGGAGAGTCCTTGGGGGCCCCGACTCTGGCCAGCGCTCGAGCGCCGCGGCCCCGGCCTGGAGTCGGTTAATTCTCAGACGTGGATGAAGGGGTCGCAGGGGGAGGGTGTGGTCTGGACAGCGAGGGCCCGGGGCCCCGGACCCCCGTCCGAGGAAGAGCAGCACGTAGCCCCACCCGGTCTGCCAACCAAATTAGAGTGAGGGGGCTGCACGTCCCCTGCCCCCCGCTCCTCGCTGCCCGAGGAGGCTGTGGGTGGGGGGCGCAGATGGCTTGGGAGCGCATTAGCCCCTCGTGGACGACTCCTTTGTCTGGCCCGCGCCCTGCGGACACCCGCCGGCGGCGCGCTGGGCCCGGGGACCCGCAGCGGTGCGGGGCTTCCGAGGCCCTTGTCCGTCCCGGGTGTGCAGACTGCGGGAGGGACGCTGGACGGCGGCCGGGGCCGAGCCGCGGGGTCCCCGTGTCTGGCCTTCCCGGCGCACGTGCGCTCCCCCCGGAGCTGCGCCCTAGACGCCGGAGAGAACGTGGAGGAAGTCTTGGCCCGCTTAGATGGTTTTAAAAACTCGAATTAATTGGTAAAATAGTCACCGCGCTTCCCAACACAGAGACGAGGTTGAGGGGGGAAGGCCTTTTTTTAATTATACCCCCTTGTTGTGGCGGTTGTACCTGACCTTTTCCTACTATTAAAAGAAATGTTGCCACATTTAATTTTTGTTGCCATGAGATATGGAGAGGGTAGCCCAACATTTTGAAGTAATTTGATAAGCCTTCAAGTAGCAAATCCGAAAGGGAGGCTGGCGGCCCAGGTATAGTTGCTTTATAACCTGAATTTACAATGAAAGCATTCTCCTTTATGGATATAATAGATTAGATTTCACAACTTAATTCTCCGGAATGGCTCCGTTTAAGGGAGCTCCGGCTGATTTTATTACGCCAAGCCAAATTGGATGTTTGTGGTCTTAACGAAAAGCGATTGTGACATAAAATATAGAATTTTTAAAGTAAAAAAAAAAAAAACAAAACCCCAGCGGGTTCGACCCTGTCCCCTCCTCTCTCCATCCTTCCGTCTCACCCCCGGCTCCCCGATTTGGGAAATACCGAGAATTATTTGTTTGTTGATTTCTGCCCCAGAAACAGGAACTCACACGCGGGGGCGGGGGGGAGGGGAAGGGGGCGCCCGAGCCGCCCGCCCCGCGTCCCCTGCGGCCTCCCCGCCCGGCGCCGCCCGCCCCGTAGGGGTTCGCGGTGCCCTTTCGCCGGGAAGGCTTGGGGCCGCCCCTCGGCGTCCTTCGAAACGTCGAGATTCTCGGCACGGACTCCGGAGCATCCGCGGGGACCGAGTGTCCGCCCGGGACGCGGCGGCGGAGCCGGCCCGGCCTCGCCCGGGTGTGCGAGACGCCTGCGCCCCCGCAGGCCCCGCTCCGCGCCCTCCGCGCCGGACCCCGTGCGGCCCGTGGGGAGTGGGCGCCAGCTCGAAGGCCGCCCCAGGCCGCGCCGGCCCCCGCCTCTCAGCCGACGCCGGGGCCCGCGCTCCCCGCCGCCCGCGGAGAAGGGCGCGGCCCGCGTGGCGCGCGGAGGGGCGAGGTGCGGGCGCCCGTCCTGCTGCCACTTCTGATTGGGGTCGGGCTCCGCTTCCCGGCGGCGGCGGCCCCCTCCCCCCCTCCCCCATGTGTCGGGGGCTTTGTTGGACACCGAGCCAGCCCCCCAGCCTCCCGGCCGCTGCGACACCCCGCGGGACAGGCCCTCGCCCGGCCGCGCGCCCCGGTGCCAGGGGGCTGCAGAGCCGCGGGGCCGCGAACCCCTCGCCCCTGGCGGCTGTGGATGCCGGCGCGCGCGCCTTAAATTAGATCTTCGCGGCGCCTGACCTGGTTTTTTTTCTCGGCCCGATCACGGCAGCAGTTTTGTCCAGAATTCCTGCCGCTGGGGGAGGGGCGTTATTATTATTATTTTTTGGGTGTCACAACCTCCTGAAAAAATTCCTTGGCCTCCGAAAGTGTAACAATAGCCCTTCGGATTTCTGGAGGAAGTGCCCCCTCCCCTGCTTTCTGCCGGGGACGCCTTTCCCCTCAGGCTGCTGCGGGACCTCCGCCCACAGCGGGGTCCTCCCCTGGCCCTGCCTCAGACCCCTGCCGGGCTGTCAGGTCTACCTGCGCCTTGGGGGCCCCAGCGCCCTGAACCGGGGCGGAAAGGAGCCTTCCCCAACAGCGGTAGATGCTGAGGGGCCCTACCTGGCCCCTAACCAGAGTGTCCCCTCCAGGGGAATCGTTCCTGTTTGCTTTCAGGGTCAGAGATAGCCCAGAAGCAGTTAAAGATTAATGGCTCTGGGGCCCTGGAGGCTGGGGTGGGGGGCGCTTGGGATGGAGTCTGGTCCCTTTCTCAGTTGGGCACTTAGGCTGCACCCCAACCCCAAGGTTGAGCGGAGGGTTTAAGAGGACCGCCCTGTGTGTTCACCTATCTGGCCCTGGGGGAAGGGGGAGGTTGGGGAGCTCAGTTGCCAACTGGAGCCATTACTGCCTTTCAGCCTCACCCCTGCAGACTCCTGGTGCATCATGTAGAAAGAGGAGGGGGCTCCAGCCCTCCTGGCCGCCTCCGTAGTGGCAGGAAAGGCCCAGGAAAGTGGCTGTGCCCGGGAGGGGCCGCAGGGAAAGCCAGGCTAGCCAGCTGGTCTCGTGGTGTGTGGCTGATCTGGCCTCCGGTGTCAGCCTTGCCAGGTCAATCCCATTCTGCTTCTCTGTCACGGGGGCTGAGTGTGGGGGCTGCCAGGGCCCTTACACAACCGTCTCCTGCCCTCCTTGATCAGGAAAGAGACTGGGGAGTTCTCCACCCCCACCCCTCCTGCCCCATCCACGGAGTCTGTCTTCCCAGGACCCCCTGATGCATCATTCAGGAGGCGGGGTCTCCGTCTGTAGCCTCTAGGACTTTACGCGAAGCCTCTTGTTCTGCCCATAAATTTCTGTGTGCTTGCGTTACGCCAGGTGCGTGGATGTCACATCCAGCGCCCCCCGGTCTGCGTGGACAACAGGAATTGAACTTTAGTCTCTAGGCAATTAAGGCAGCAGGGACTATACTTCATTAATGGTTGTTATGCAATAAAAGCGATAAAATGGCCCCTACTTACGATTTAAAAATGCAATTTATTTTAATTTACGTTTTTAAGTACTTCTAGGGTTTGATGGGGGCAGCTGGAGGGTCGCCGGAGGGGCCGCAGGCCCTGCGCTGGGGGCACAAGGAGCGTGGAGCTGAAATTGGCCGGGGCAGCAGGAGACCCAGAGGGGCCGCGGCCTTAGGCGCAGACTGTCCTGGGCGGCCTTTTTAAAAAAGCGGTGAGGGGGCACCTGGGGGCTCAGTCGGCTGAGCATCCGACTTTGGCTCAGGTCATGATCTCAAGGATTGTGGGTCTGAGCCCAGTGTTGGGCTCAGGGCTGACCGCTCGGAACCTGGAGCTGCTTCGGATTCTGTGTCTCCCTCTCTGTCTGTTTGCCCCTCCCTCGCTCGTGCTCTGTCTCTCTCAGAAATAAACATTAAAAAAAGTGTTTTTTTATAAATAAAATATTAAAAAGCAGCGAAAAGTCACTCTGAGGCCCTGTCCTTCTGCCCCTGGGCGCTGCACAGCGGGCCTGGGGAAGCGTTCCTGAGTGTCAGGGAAGCTGGCTGAGCACGGCTGTCCCCCGGGGCCCTGGGACCTTGGGTACAGTGATCCCCCGCCCATCCCCTGGGAAGCAGGGCAGGTTCCTCGGGTCCAGAAGCAGCCCCCCGGGTGCTCCCCCCACCGTCAGGAGCCCCCCTGCTCCCGGCCTGTGGGAGGATCGCATTCCCATTTCTGAAGCCTCTGGAGGGCCCAGGGGACTGCTGCCCGCCTTATCTGCAAGGCCAAGGCCCGAGGGCCCAGACGGCCCCTGCAGGTGCGTCTCCTTGCTTTCCTTCTGCACCCCTCCACCCCTCCCCAGTCCCTCCACCCCCTCCTCAGTCCCTCCACCCCCTCCCCAGTCCCTCCACCCCTCCCCAGTCTGTACACAGACTGCAGTCACGGGCGACCCATGAGAGGTGGTAGCCAAGGCCACCGGCGTGGAAGCCAGCGTGGAAGTGGAGGGGCCTGGCTTTGCACAAAAGAGGGAAAGAAAGGACGGGTAGGACCAGGGCTGGGGACCGGCCGGCCGGACATCTGAAACCCTGAAGCACACTCTGGCCCTGGTTGTCACGGGATCCAAGGCCACCAGCTCTTGCCATCCAGACCTGGTGCTAAACTGTCGGCTTTGTCGTTCACACGTGTACACTGTGAGAGCCAGGGCTCCCCGCCCAACCTATCACCCCGGCCCCCCAACACGCACACACTCTCTGTCTCTCTCTCTGTCTCTCTCTCTCACACACACACACACACACACACACACACACACACGCTTTAGCAGCCGCCGTGGCCCAGAAGAGCAGGCAAGGCTGCTAGCGGCCAGGGGTGGGCAGGGGCTGGGGGCCGCCTCCTAATTCCTCTCTGCGGCCCTGCGAGCCCGTGAAGGTCACGGAGTCTATGCCCACTTCCCCACACACCCCTCACAGGGACTGTCCTGGGTCCCTGCCTGCCTGTCCCTTTTACTCTGGGCGCCTCGGCTTGATGAGTTAATTGGCAAACTTCCCCAGAAGTAAACTTGAGGGTGGAAATTAATAATTTTCCCGGCGTTGAACTCATTGCTAATCGTGCCAGCTGGGAGGGGGGGCCTGGGTGCACATGGACCCCTGAAAAGCCATCAGCATGAACAAGGCCTTCTGGGGGGCCTGGGGTCCCTCGCGCAGTTTAGGGGCTCTGCAGCCCCAAAGCCTGGGCGTAGCCAGCGCAGGTGTGTGGGCCCTTTGGAAGGCATCGAGCCACACCTGCACCCCACCTCCGCCCCGGGTCTCTTACTGTGTGACTTGGGCCTAATGGAGTCTTCTGGGGTGCTTTCAGCCGGGGTCTCTTACAAGGAAGAGACCTTCACTAGAGAGCTGTGGGAAGGGGGGAGCCCAGAGACCTCCAGGCTGTGGATGGTGGGGGCCTGGGTAGTCGGATGCCAGTGACCATAGACTCACCGGTCCAGCCAAGGCAGAGGGTGCTGGTGCTTGAAGACCTCGGCCCGGGACCCCCGGTCCTATAAAGAGGCAGAGCCCCTTTCCTTGCATTCAAGGGCTCAGGGCTGGTCCTGTCCTGTCCGGGCGGCCTGGGGGAATGAACGCTCCCGCAAAGCAGGCTTCTGCTCAGGTCTCCGCAGCCCCAGGAGCGGGGAGGGCACGGCGCCAACAGCGGGGTCCCCAGCAGCCGCTGTGCTGGCTGCTCTGCTGCGCCTTCAGGACCTTCTGAGAGCTGTGGTGACGCCGGGCTTCTCCCGGGGCCCTGGTGGAACCGTGAAAACCGACGCCCAGGTCCTACCCTGGAGAGCGGCCTGGGAGGTGTGGGTGTGACCAGCAAGTGCTCGGGACAGTTCTGACCCAGCAGGGTCAATACTGGGAGGCAGTGGCTGGCGGGGGGGGGGTGCTCCTCACACAGGCCGCGTTTGTTGAAGATGGACAGACGGGTAGGGGTGAGGCCTGCCCGGCACAGAGCCGGTTTCCTCGGCCCTCTTGTGGCGCACGCTGCCCGCTGGAGACAGAGCGGGCTCCACTCGAAATTTTCCTCCTCCACCTGAGGTCAGAGCACACTCCGAGGGAGGCCGACAGGGGTGGGGGGCTGGGAGAGAGGGCTCCCTGGCCTCTTCCCTGCAGAGACACAAGGCCTCTGCCCGTATCTGGGGGCGCGGCCCGCCTCGCAGTCCAGGCCACCCGGCACCTCCGTGCTGCTGGAATGGGACCAAAGTGGAGCCGGAGGGGCCCGGATACGACGGAGGGCGGCCGAGGCCGGGCGGCAGCGAGAACCCAGCAAGCCCTGCTCGTGCCGCGGCCTGGGCTCCCGGCGCTGCTCGCGGGCCTGCACTCACCTGGCAGGTGCAGAGACCGCCACCTCGGTCCCCCCGCTTGTGCTGCCTACCACACGGCTGCCCCGCCACCCTGGCAGGACCGAGGCTGCTCGGTCCAGAGGCCGCGCGGACACGGGCTAGAGGCGGAGAAAGGAAAGGAGCCGGCTCTGGCCTGCGCCTGCACTCGCTACAGTCACAGCATTGGCCCTGGGGGTCCCACGGCTGCCCTGCCGTGGACATCACATTAAAGTTGGAGACAAGAGGCACAGAGAGGTTCAGTAACTTGCCCGAGGTCACACAGCAGGATTTGAGCCAGGGGTCTGACTGGGAAGCCTGTCTTTGTTCAACGCATGACGTGCTGGGGCGCCTGGGGGGCTCAGTCGGTTAAGCGGCTGACTTTGGCTCAGGTCATGACCTCACGGTTTGTGGGTTTGAGCCCTGCGTCGGGCTCTGTGCTCACAGCTCAGAGCCTGGAGCCTGGAGCCTGTTTCCGATTCTGTGTCTCCCTCTCTCTCTGACCATCTCCTGCTCATGCTCTCTCAGAAATAAATAAAACATTAACAAAATTTAAAAAACCCCAACAACCCAGCAGGGCGCCTGCTGGGCCCCTCCTCCTAGTGGGACTGTGTCTCTGGCCCTTGCCTACGCGGCTGGCCTAGCTTCCTGGGCTGGGCACCCCTGAGGGCGAAGAGGCTGGTGCCTCGCCACACAGCTCTGGGGCCCGGAGTGGCCCTGGGTGCCAGGGTGGGGGGAGGCTCCACCGTGTGGGGACATCACTAGGAAAGGGGGCGCCATCCTCCTGGAAAACACGGACCGCTCTCCCCTGGTCAGGTCAGCCCAGGACCCCCTGCTCAGTGCCGACTCCCCACCCCTCCACCCCTGCCCCCACACCTTGACTGAGGCCTCAGTGCATTGGGCGGGGCCCGCCTCGGTCACTGCAGGTCATGATGTCCCGGCCTCGGGAAAGCTGGGGAGAAACCTCTATGGGCTTAGGGGTACTTTGCAGACATAGCCATCCTGGCAGGGCGCCTGCCCTGAGGATGCCCCCGGGCACCCTGGGGTGGAGCTGAGGCAGAAGCATAGGAGCAGAGGGGTGCGGGCAGGCTCTCTCCTCCCCACCCCTCACCTCTGGTTACACCAAGTCCTGCCCATCCTGCCCCTGATGTCGTGTCTCTAGCGCTAAGTCCCCTTCTCAGCCTGGTCCCTTATATGTCACTGCCCCCCCCACCCCCACGGCCTCCCTGAGCCGGCCTTTCTTCCCACTGGTCCTCACCCATCCGAGGCCCGCACGCAGCCAGGGACCTTGACACCCACAAACCATCCCCAGGCTCCAGGCCTAGCAGGCCTCTGTCCTCCTCGGCCTCATCCCAGCCCCGGGATGGCCGTCCCCATTTCGCAGGGCGGACATTCAGAGGGCGGTGGTCCCTGAGGGGCAGGGGGGACCCGGGAACCAGGGCGCACAGTGGAGTGCACGTCCCTCCCCGACAGGTGCGAGAGCGGGCCCAGCCGGGGCCATCGGCCTTCAGACCCCCATCCTGGGGCTTGGGGATCTGCTGTTCGGTGATGCCTTCATCGAGATGGAATTTGGTCTATGCTTGTTTATCGATTTGAGCTGCAGGGCCCGAGGGGCGTGGCTTGCAGGCACTGCCCCGCCCTGCAGTGTATTGCTCTGCGGTCGGGGGCTGGTCCTGTGGCCTGCACCCCCATGTGGGTGGGGCGGGGACGCGCCAGCTGGTGAAGACAGAGCGGGTAGAAGAGTGCTGAGCACCCCTCACCCCAGCCTGGGCCCCAGTTCTCACAGCTCCTGCCTCCCTGGGCTCCAGGAGTGCCTGCTCGCCTGGCCCTTCCTCCCGAGGAGAGGCCCCCCCCCCGCCGGCCGTGCTGCTCCTCTGCACTCAGCCTGCAGTGGGTGTCCCCACACCTCCCTTTGGGGGGCCCTTCCGGGGCCCCGGCAGATCCGTAGCACACGTTGACCTGATGGCCTGGAGCCCGCGCGGCTCCCTTCTCCTCCAGCCACGGCACCTTTGGGACTCTTTCAGGGAAGAGCTTGGGAAATCAACGATACTGTCCCTCCCTGCCCCCCCCCCACGCCTCCCCCTGCTTCCTGGGCACTGGGGGCAGCAGAGGCAGGAATCCAGGCTGCTCCCGCCTCCCTCCCGAACACGCCAGCGGGCGCCCTACCCTGTGCTCGGGGAGCGGGGAGGCGGGGCCTTGGCCCACAGCCTTTGGATCCTCCTTGAGACCCTGCTTAGGGAAGGGGTGCGCAGTTCCTGTCCGGGTCCTCCCTGGCGCTACTCCGCTCCCAGCCCTCCAGGGGGCCCTGGCCTGGGCCCCACGGCCCCTCACTTCTGGCCACCGCTATCCTGTCTGCTCCCTGCGGGCCCCTCGCTCAGCTCGGAGGAGACACGACAGGCAGGTGCCACCTCGAGAAGCCCTGGGTCCACACTAGGACAGACCCCTGAGCACCGGCGCCGTGGGGACCGGGTGTGGCAGACAGCGCCCCTTGGAGCCCCTGCGGCGGCAGATGGGAGGCCAGCGGCCTTTCGGAGACGGGCCTCAGCCTTGACCGACTCACTCCACCTCTCAGAGCCTCAGTTTCCTCAAATGGCTCGCAGTGTCCCCTGTGTGATGCTCTTGCCCAGGACGCTTGACCTGAACTGAGCTACAGGGAAGAATAAAGAAAATCCCTAAGACGTTCTTCAGAACGACCACCCTGGCGGCTTTCAAAAGGTCGGTGGTGAAAAGGACGAAAAGGTGGGGGCCTGTTTTACAGGAAGGCGGGTTAAAGAGAGGAGACGAGTAATTGCCGTGGGAGGCCCGGGTCGGGTCCTGGACCCCCAGGATTGGGGGCAGCTAGGAGGGATCATGGGCAGAAGTGAGGATTTGGTGGGGGCGGAGCTGGACCTACGAGATGGTGCCAGGTTCGTTTCCTGGGTGTGATGATGTAAGAAAGCCCTTCTTGGACACAAGATGCCCACCTGTTAGAAGCCTCCCGGTTCAATGCCCAAGTATTTTGGAGTGAAGTTCACAGCATCTGCGACTCACTCCCTTATGGCTCAGCAATTTTCTATAAAGGGAGAAAAGGGAGCGGACGCCATGGCATGTTTTTAAAAAAGAGTTGCTGGAGGTGGTGCGTGGCTTGCTCAGTCGTCCAACTGGCTCTGTTTCTCTCTCTCTTTTTTTAAGTTTATTTATTTATTTTGAGAGAGAGAGAGAAAGAGAATCACAAGCAGGTTCCGCATCGTCAGCTCAGAGCCTGATTCGAGGCTTGAACCCACACGGTGAGATCATGACCTGAGCTGAACTTGGACACTTACCTGACTGAGCCCCCCAGGCGGCCCATGATTGGCTCTTGATCTAAGGGTCATGGGTTCAAGCCCCATGTTGGGTGTAGAGACTACTTAAACAAACAAACAAATTTTGAAAAATTTAAAAAAATAAAAAGAGCCAAGGGGCACCTGGATGGTTCAGTCAGTTAACTGTCAAGATTTCACAGTTCACAAGTTCGAGCCCCGTGTCGGGCTCCTTTCTGCTGTCAGCACAGAGCCTGGAGCTGCTTTGGATCCTCTGTCTCCCTCTGTCGCTGCCCCTCGCCTACGCATGCTCTGTCTGTCTCTCTCAAAAATAAACAAATATTTTTTAAAAATTAAAAAAAATAAAAAAGAACTGTTGGTTACAGGGTCGATATCCACAAATACATTCTGTGTGTACTACTTCCACAAAGGTGTCCCCCAGGCCTGGGGCAGCTGCCTGCCCGCCCGCGCGGACTGTGCAGGTCCTCGCTCTGCCTTCTACTGTCCTGACGGCCACAGGCCACAGCTTCCGCGGCAGTGCTGGGGGGAGGGGCGGGGAGAGTTCTGTGCATTCTCACACCTGACGGCCAGAACGACCTCCCTGCTCCCCTGAAGGCGCCTGAAGGGGGAACCAGAGAGGGTACAAAGTCCTGTCTCAGGTATGGACACCAGCGGCTTCTTGTCATTAACTCGTTTTTATTTATTTTTATAAGATTAAACATTTTTTTAATGTTTATTCATTTTTAATTTTTTTAATGGTTATTTACTTTGGGGAGAGAGAGATAGAGACATAGGGTGTGAGCAGGGGAGGGGCAGAGAGAGGGAGACACGGAATCGGAAGCAGGCTCCAAGCTCCGAACTGTCAGCACGGAGCCCGAAGAGGGGCCGAACTCACGAACCACGAGATCATGTCTGAGCCGAAGCCGGACACTTAACCGCCTGAGCCACCCAGACACCCCTAAAGATTTTATTTTTAAGTAATTTCTGAACCCAACATGGGGCTCGAACTTACAACCCTGAGATCAAGACTCGCATGCTCTACTCACTGAGCCAGCCAGGTGCCCCTTAACTCATTTTTAAATAGGAAGCTGAATGGGGCACCTGGGGGGCTCAGTCGGTTAAGCATCCGACTTCAGCTCAGGTCATGATCTCACGGTTCGTGGGTTCGAGCCCCTCGTCGGGCTCTGTGCTGACAGCTCAGAGCCTGGAGCCTGTTTCAGATTCTGTGTCTCCCTCTCTCTCTGACCCTCCCTTGCTCACACTGTCTCTCTTTCTCTGAGAAATAAATAAAACATTCAAAAAAAAATAAGTAGGAAGCTGAAGCCAAAAAGACTAAACTGGGGACACGGTGGCTCAAGTTGACCCAAACTTCACTGTGCATAGGACCTCGGAACAAGGCACACCTCGCCTGCCTCGCGGGGAGAACGGTCTTATTCCGATTCCTGTTCCA
Organism: Hyaena hyaena; assembly: GCF_003009895.1. Classification (NCBI taxonomy): domain Eukaryota; kingdom Metazoa; phylum Chordata; class Mammalia; order Carnivora; family Hyaenidae; genus Hyaena; species Hyaena hyaena. The sequence goes on along the minus strand of NW_024080653.1, from coordinate 5,152,591 downwards.
CAAATGGGAAGCTGGGGGGGCCGGACGGGCCCTGGGCAGCAGCCCTAAGCCTCCCTGCCTGCTTCTCCCCCGCGGCGGCCTCTGGGAGGTCAGGGGTGAGGTCCACACCAGCCTCCAGCCCCAGGCCTGCGGCTGCGCAGACAGCCTCCCCACAGGGATGCCTTCAGGCAGAGGCGCCCTGCGCAAGCACCGCACCCCTGCAGGGGGCCAGGCCGCTCCTGCCTCTGGACGGCTTCCTCTGGGCCCCGCACTGGCTGGGACGGTTGCTCATGCTGGCGAAGTGCAAACCACACAAGGGAAAACCGGCTCAGAGAGGGTACGTGGCTGGTCTGGCCGATGTGGATCCCCCTGGCACTGTACACACCCCACGCTCCACAGCCTCAGGCAGGCAGCCCTGCGCCACTGGGGACACGGGTCCCTGTCCCTGTGAGGAGGGCACAATCAGCCCACTGAGGCACGGGCACCAGGGCCTTCTCCATTTTCATGAGGCAAGTTGCACAGGGGAGCCTCCTTGGCTGCCTTTGCTCATCAGAGAAATGGGGGGTGGCTGCAGCCTCTGTTTCTCGGCTCTGAGCCCCCGTCAGCCTGCAGCGCCCCCTCAGCCTCCGCCGGGCTGCACGAGGCCCCCAGCGCCAGCTCCCCAGTTTGCCTTTCCCCCTCCTTTAATTTGTTTCCCTGGACGTGAGTGAGATCCGCACCAGGGAGCGGACGACGGGCCCGGTGTAGCTGCCGGACGACCCGAGCAAGGACGGGGCTCGGGGTCCAGCCTCCAGGCCTGGCCCGTCCACTCTCTGTGGCCTCGGCTCCGGGCAGGGGGAGGGACAGGCAGCTGGCTCCCCAGAGCTCACATCACAGCTGCCACCTCCAGGCTGCAGTGGCCCAGACCCACCAAGGATTACCTCCCTCCACTCCTGGGCATGACTTGCCCACGGCACCAGGCTCGGCGTGGCCCCCTCGAGCCAGCAGCCCGCCTGCGTCCGTGCGTCCATCCATCCCTTGGCAGCGGTCAGCGGGCTCCAGACAAGAACTTCCGCGTGTCTGATGACAGGCAGGCCCAGACTGCAGGCCTCTGGCCGCAAGTTCAGATCCCGTTCTTTCAGCAGCACTTGGGCTGGGGGCTGGGAGGCTCTACGCCCACTGACCATCATTTGGGTCTTGCCCTCCCCTCCGCAGGACTGCCATCGCCACGTCACTGTGAGGCCAGAGTATAGGAGTGAAGTACCCCCCCCAGAGAGGGAGGTGGGGGGGAGCTGGGCGTAGGACACAGCCCCACACAGCGGCCAGGCACCCCGTCTCCCACTCTTCCCCGTCCCCCAGACCACATGGGCATGGCCCGGCCCAGGAGCCTTTGCTCTTTGCTCTGCTGGGAATTTGTTCCTAGCCCCAGATCACATCTCCTTTGTGAGGCCCCAGCAGCTTCTGAGAGGTGGGTGTCCTTGTCCCCTGGGCTGGGCTGGGTGGGACAGGCCTCTCTTGCTGCTGCCTGGGCCCCCCTTCCCCCCACCCTCCCGCAGCTGTCTGATGGGTATAAGAAAGGGAAGGAAGAATCAGAAGCTACCACTCCTGGATGAGCCTGATGGGTTCTCAAGGCAGCTCACAAAGGAGGGGTCCCTGGGAGGCAGACCACCCCACTCCCCCAGGGAGGAGGTGAGAAGCTCTGAGGACCGGATCCCTGCCCCCAAGGCCTGGAAGCCTACACCCCTCAGCTCCAGGGGAGAGCAAGCTGTGGGGTGGGGGAGGGGCGGGAGGCCTCAGGAACCTTTGGGTCACCTGTGATGCTTGTTGAGTGGCAGGCCCCCCAAAGCCAGATGCCAAGCGGCTCTCTTGAGGCCGCAAAGCTAGCTGGAGCAGGGGCCGGTTGGCAGGGGCTCCCCGCACCCCAGCTGAGTGCCGAGGACAGCCTGGATCCGGGGCTGAGGACTGAGCCTGGATGGGGCGGGCCTGGGGAGCGGCAGCTGCTGTGTCAGTGCGGAAGCTGCTGCGGGCGGGGCTCGGCCGCCCTGGCCCCAGGCCTGTGTGGGTGTGGGAGGGAGCCCGCAGCCCAGCCACACCTGTCCCCCCGCGGGCCCCGGGGTGGGGTTTCCCATCTGTGCTGGAGCCTGGTCAGGTTCCTCACTTCACCCCAGGGCAGGGCGCAGGGCAAGTGGGCCCTGGCCAGCTGAGTCACCGCCCAGCTTGTGGCCCGCCAGCCAGGGCTCCTGCCAGACAGGAAAACCCTGCGGGGAGGGGCCGGGCTCCTCAGTGCACCTGCAGGGGGGCTGGATGGAGGGGCTCCCTCAGGCCCCATGGGGCGTCCCCCCCAGCCCGGCCCCTCCCCTCTGCTCCAGCCTGTTGGCTCAGGACCCGCCAGGCCCCTGAGCGCTGGGAGAGGGAGTGCACTTCCCAAACCTGAGTCACAGCAAGCCTGACTGTCCCCAGACCCAGGGCCACCATTCATTCCACTTGCCTCGTATAACATCACAGCCTTCTTTTTTTACCTGATTTTGTCCCAAGCGTTAATATCTGCGAAATCGAAGGCGTGATGTGTTGGTTGTTTTTTCTAACACATGTAAAAGAAATCATGCATTTAAAACATTTTTTCAGGGCCATCTGTGGATCAGTCAGCCAGTACAGCCTGGGGGGAGACCAATCTCTCCTTTGGCAACACGGGGCCCAGAGGGGTCCGGGCAGCAGTCGGGGTGATCTGGGGAGGGGATCTCCCAAGGGACAGCCCCTTGGAGCTGGGGAGCAGGGAGGCCACGCCTCACCTTTGACAGGCCTGGCCCCTCAGAAGCAGTCTCTAGGTGGCTGGGGTCCGCTCTGCCCTGGACGGTGTGCAAGGCCACACACACCCACACTTCCCCTGAGATCACCTGTTTGGGCTGCTCCCCTCATCTCCAAGCCTTCCAAGTGACTCTTCATCCCACCCTGGGATAAGGAGTGGACCCCAGTGACCTCCTCCATCCCTGGGAGCCCCAGTTGGGAGAGATCAGCATGGCCAGATGACCAGCTTTGTACCGGGCTCTGAAAGCCTGGGGAGAAGCACCCCCTTGGACGGGCCCAGGCGCAGAGCTAGCGCTTTATGCTAAGGACCAAGGCAGAGTCCCTGGTGCCCCGCTGGAAATGCAAGGGTGAGGGTGGAATGCAGAGGGCGCCCCCTGCTGGACAGAACCGCAGGGCGCACCCAGCCTCCTCCCCTGGGCAGTGGGCCAGCCCTGCAGCCCCCAAAGCCGGAGCTCCCTTCTGTCACTGGGACGAATGAGTGGGCCTGTAGGTCAGGCATGGAGGAAGGGGGGAGGCCCACTCCCTCTGCTCTCCACGTTTCCCGGGGCCCCTCCTCCCGGCTGCCAGGTCCGCTCCCCCGCTGGCTGGGAGGCCTGCCTACCCTGCCCGGGGTCGCTTCGGAACAGTTTAGAGGGAGCAAATGAACAGGACACAGGGTCCCTGACAGAGTCCCTGCGACCCCGGGCCCGGTCTGGGTGGGTTAGGGCCAGCCTGTCTTGGCCCAACTTCCCCAGAGGGAGGCTGTGCATCACGAGGCTGACGTTACCAAGCCCTGGTGACTGGTGACCAATGCGGGGCTCCGTGCCGTGCCTGCCTCCACACTCAGCGCCTCTGTTCTATCCGTCTTCAACAGATGGGGAAACCGAGGCACAGAGTGGGAAGTCACCACTGGGCTGAGCTGGGCAGGGCTGGGAGTGTCAGAGCTGAGACTGGGATGCAAGCTGGTCCACACCGCTGCCTGCAGGGCCTCCCCGCCGGCCTGGCTTGTGGCCGTGGCTTGTGGCTGTGGCCAGGCTTGTGGCCACCTCACCCCCTGTGGCAGCAGCTTTAAGACATCTCCCACCTTCACAGATTCACCACAGGGACACAAGGGAAGGGAGACAGGACCTCTTTTTTTTTTTTTTTCAAAGATTAAAAATGGGTTGAAAGAGGAAGGCGGGGTTGGTACATCCAGCCGCTTCTGGGTCTACACCCCAAAGAACCGAATGCAAAGCCTGGGACAGACGCAGACACCTGTGTTCACAGCAGCATTGTCTGTTTCTCCGCAGAGACACTACCGGGCGCCCATCACGGAGGGACGGATGGGCAGATGTGCCCTGTCCACGTCAGGGACTTGTACTCGGCCTCAAGGAGGAATGACGTGGGCCGCCTGGGTGGCTCACTCAGTTAAGTGCCCAACTCTTGGTTTCTGCTCAGGTCATGATCTCTCAGTTCGTGGGCTCGACCCCACATCAGCCTCTGTGCTAATTGTGCACAACCTGCTTGGGATTCTGTCTTCCTCTCCGCCCCTCCCCTGCTCGGGCTCGCTCTCTCTCCCTCCCTCTCTCTCTCTATCTCAAAAAGAAATAAACTTTTTTTTTTTTTTTTAAAGAAGGAACGGAGTCCGCACACACACCTTAGTATGGGTGAACTTGACGGTGTCATGCAAAGCGGAAGAATCCAGACAGAAAAGGACAAATGTCTGATCCCACTGTTACGAAATGTGTAGAATAGGCAAATTCGTAGAGTCAGAAAGTAGTTTGGAGGTTACCAGGGGCTGAGGGGAGGGGGATGGAGAGTTACCGCCTGATGGAGACGGGGTTTCTGTTTGGGATGATGGAAAGTTTGGAAATCGATAGTGCTGACTGTTGCAAATGTTGCAAAGTTCTACACCTAAAAATGGTTACGATGGCTGGTTATGTGTTATATATATTTTGCCCCAATAAAACAATGATTTAAAAAAGAAAGGGCTCAGTGAGAGGCGTACAGGGGTTCCCGGGGGGCTGCCCCCTCCCTGCACCGTCCCTCTGAAGGTCAGTGTCCTGAGCCCACCTCCTTGGTGACTCCCTGACACATGAGCCCAGTTTAACAGGAGACCAAAAGCAATTCTGTCTGCTGTGTTTTGCTTCAAAGATGGATGGGGATGGGTGAAACTATTGGCACAAATACGAACCACGCATCGGCCGTGGGGACCCCGCGGCAGGGTTTTGGGGTGCGTTGCCGATCTCTCTGTCCGCCCTCACACCTTGTCTGTCAGCCCGCCGGCCCCGGAAGCCGGTCAGGGGCCGCCCTTGGCCTGCGGGCCGCTGCAGGAATGGGAGCGAGTTAGACCCGTGTTCTGACACTGTCCGCTGTGGGCTGTTGGGTTCTCCACAGCCTTCCCGGGCCACTGAGTCCGCACGGAGTCGCCTCCCGTGTTAGGGATGATGGTCTCCGTGTGGGAGCCCGAGACACGGGCTCCTGGCGGCTCCGGGATGTGGCTCCTCCTTCCGTGGCATTGAGGTGCCCGGGCTCAGCACCTGCTGTGACAAAGCCTCCAGTGTCACTTCTCAGGCTTTACTGAGTCCTGTAGCAAGAGCTTAGGCTTTGTTTGAATCCGCTCCATTGTCTCCAAGCTGTGTAGCCTCAGGGCAGCTGCTTAACATCTCTGAACCTCATTTTCCTTACTAAAAAGTAGGATAATATCTACATCCCAGAAATGTGAGAATTAGTGTAGGAAAAGCACTTATCTGTATGGCACCCTAAAACAGAATATGACCTCTCAAGCGTGGGTCATGGGTGAGGCTGCCGTGGGCTGAAGGGTAGGTAGGTTCTCACCCCGAGAACAGAAGCCCACCTGGAACCTTCGAGCGCGACCCTATTTGGAAAAAGCGTCTTGGTCAGGCCTCGCTCAAACAATCCCCTGAGGCCGGACGTGTGGAGCCCACTGTTCACCCTCAAGGCCGAGCACTAGGGCCACCGTGGGGGCCGCGCCGGTCTTGGGAAGGAGTCCTGACGCCCACTACTGCAGTATTCCGCTGGGTGCCCCCCCAGAGCCCGGGGTCTGTGTTCCATCTGACCGGCAGGCGGTTTGCGAGGTACCACCAGGGCACACGGCCCTCGAGAAGAACCAGGCCACCAGCAATGGGCCCGAAACGTCCACACGTCCAGGGTTCTCTGAGTTCCGCCTCCTCCTTGACTGAAGTGGGGGAGGGGCATCCTTAGCTCACTTGGCTGTTCGAGGAGTCACTCAAGTCATATTTCCCAGAAGGCCGTGGTGGCTTTGAAGGTGGATGTGTTATTGCCGCAGCGTGCGCACAAACATTCCCCAAGGGGGACAGTCTGAGGCTGGAATGGACGGGGTGGGAGAGGGCGCTGGGGACTCCCTGGGTCCTGGACCCTGGGCAGAGCTTGGATGACCCGCCTTCGGCCCCAGTGTGGCCCCAGCTCCCTGGCCAATCCTCTGAGGCGTGGATGGCCCGTGACGTGAGGGGCTGGCCCTCTGGGTCTGCCCCCCAGAGTGGGAGGGGGGTCCCAGAGAGAGGGGAGCCCTGGCGGGTGCCCCCCACCTGTCCTGACCATTCTCGCCCCCCACGGGAAACGGGCCCGGCGGCGGCAGCCTTGGCCTGGGTGCCTGGGTTCGAGCGCCCGGCTGCCCAGCCCCACGGGTGTGGAACCGATTTATTCGGTAGCTTTGCTGCTGATTAGTTGCAGGTGAGTGGATGGCACGTGGTTCGTGTTGTAACAATATTTTGGGACAATTAGATTGAAACCACATTGTCGGAGGCTTGCTGGCAGCTCGCCCTAGCGCTGCACTCTGCGTGCCCTTGGCGGCTCCTGGGCTGGCCGGGCCACCCCCATCCCTCCCGGGGCCCCGGGGCCTCCCATCTGCACCCCCTGCCGGCCGTCTCCACTGGCCTCCCGCTGACCTTGGCCTCCGGTTGCTCCGGAAGACAAGCGCTGAGGGTCTTCCAGCGCCTGGTGGGGGACGCGGGGGTGGGGCCCGAGTGGGACTGCCAGGCTGGATGGCCACCCTTCCCCGCCAGATATGACCTCAGCACATCCCTGCCCCGGCCCTGCTCTCCGCCCCAGCCGATGCATCCCTCGATGGCGTGCTCCAGGACAGAGGTCCCAAACCCAGTGGCCCCAGAGTAGGAGGGGCCCGTGAAGGCCAGGTTGGCCCAGCTGCTGGGGGGAGGTCCTCTGTCTTGCCCCCCGCCCAGCACCAGGCCATCCCTCTCACCGCAGGGGGCAGGGGACTGTGCTCCCTACGAACTCCTGGGAATATCCTGAGGGCTGAGGGTCCATTCTAGAATGAGTGGGGCTGCAAGAGGTCCCCTAAGGCCAGGCCCGGGCTTAGGAAGGGGGGCGGCGGATAAAGTCTGAGCACAAGGTGAGCAGAGTGGGCCCCAAGGCCTGTCCCTCCAGGAACAGCCAGCAACAGCCCCAGGCAGGGCCAGGGTAGCAGCGACGACGGCACCTGCAGATGGGGATTTGACCCCCAGACAAGCCAAGGCCACGTTGCGTCTGGGGGCTTGTACAGGATGGGAGGTGATGGGGTGCATGTGTGGGGCTCAGACCCTTCCCTCCCTTCTAGAGAAGCTTGGGGATCCTACTTCTGGTCACAGCCCTGGCCCAAAGCATTCTGGGTTGCCTCTGGGGTGGGGGCCAGGCTGGGCCGCTGCAGTGCGGGGGGGGTGAGGGGCACTGGGCCCTACTTCTCGGCCCTCAGACAAAGGTGCTCCTGGGGCCAGGATCCTTCAGCCTGCTGGGTTGCAGGGGTGCCCCAGGGGCCAGACCTGTGGCCCAGGCACCTGCAGGATGGGAGGCTGTGGGCCGCTCTCTCTCCCCGGACTCCAGGGCAAGTAAGTAAGGAGAGAATTTGCTCTTTGCAACCAGATGACAGTGCTTATCAGGCTCCTGATTTAATCTCAATGAGGTTCGTTAGCCGTCTCTATGTTCCAATGCTTCCTGAGCACTTTTTTTTTTTAATTTATGAGAGAGAGAGAAAGAGACAGCGTGAGCAGGGGAGGGTCACAGAGAGAGGGAGATACAGAATCCAAAGCAGCTCCAGGCTCTGAGCTGTCAGCACAGAGCCCGATGCGGGGCTCGAACCCACAAACTGCGAGATCATGACCTGAGCCGAAGTCAGATGCGTAACCGACTGAGCCCCCAGGCGCCCCAGCTGAGCACTTGAGACTGGGATTTTTCTGGAGCTCTGCTCACCTACCCACTTCAGCCCCTGCTCTTCCTTCGCTGGGACCCCAGGCTCTCTCTGTCAGCCTTCCACTGTGGGACAGTTCTGGGGACCGGACAGAAAGACAGCTCCGGGGGCGGAGGCCTCAGGTGTGCCCCATGTCCCGGAGGCGGAGGCTGCCTGGCAGGTCCGCGGCACACGGCGGGGAAGCCAGCTCTCCACCCCAGCCCCCCTCTTCTGTCCCTTCACGGCCTCCCCATGGCCCCATCCTGGGAGGCCTGGCCTCGCTCTGGGGCTGGAGGCTTGGCGCTGCGGAGGCCACTCTGATCTCTGGGCCTGTCCCCCATGACTGTTTCTCAGTGTGACACTGCCGGGTCTCCGTGTCTGTGTCCTACCGGAGCCCCTGGCCTGGCCCACGGATGAAGAGGGGAGAGGGGGTGAGGCCAGGGGATGGCCTCTGACCACATCCTGCTTGGCCTCTGTCCCGGGTGGGCAGGGGCCTCTCAGAGCCTCCCTCCCTGGGGCTCTCTGCTCTACTTCCGGAAGGTACAGTGAGACAAGAGGCTGGCCGGGCCACCCCTCTTGGGGTCTCCCTGGGGGAGGTCTCCAGGCCCTCCGCAGCCCCGGGCCCAGCGGGGAGAACACATTCACAGAATTCCCAGAGGGCAGAGAGAGAGAGAAAGTGGCGTCTCCCCGACTTCAGCTGTGGCTTCAAGAAGGGGTGGGAAGTGTGTGTGGAGCACCCTTCCGGGCTGAGGGGAACCAGCCGGGGACGCGCCTTGTCACCAGCCCCGCGGTGCTGGAGCTGGGGCTGGACTCAGGCCCTGAGAGCCAGGTCAGTGGACCCCGCCCCCCGGCATCGGCCATCCTGGGTGACAGCAGCCCCCTCCCAGGGGCCCTGGGCTGACACTGGCCAGCGCCCTACCCCTGGCACGCAGCCTCAGTAGGCATCCCAGGGCGTCTGTAACCGTGGGGAGCACGGCCCCCCAACATAAGTGCTCCCTCCACCTACGGCCCCGGGGAAGGGCCTCCGAGCACATGCCCTGTGTCTGAGGGCCTTGCCGGAGTGTCACCGGGTGCCTGTCACACTGTCTGTGGGCGTGCACACACCCTTGGGTGCCCCCAGGGTGACCTCACACTAATCGGTGTGGGACAGGAAGCAGGAGAGACGGTGAGGCCCCCGTGGGTGCAGCCAGCCTCAGCTGCAAGTGGGGGGCCCCTGGGAACCGAGTCCCCTCGGCCCTGGGACTTTGGCCTGGCAGTCAGCGGCCTTGCCCGGGAGCGGCCCGCCTCCCTCCAGCCCCAGCTGCGTGGGCGAGGCGAGGGCACGCCTGGGACGGGCCCCAAGCCACAGGCCCACGTCCTCACAGCCCGGGGCTCCATGCAGGCAAGGGTGACGCTGCGGGGGCCGCGGGGCACCCAGCCCCTCACCGGTCCACACTCCGCCACCAGACGCCTCTCAGACTGTGGGGCTTGCCTGTCCGGCTCGAAAGGGCTGAGGCACTCTCGTTACTTCTGGTTAAAAAGTGGGGCCCCGGGGACACCTCCCAGCACGCGTCCCTCTGGTCAGGCTTCCACCTCAGGGCGTCATGCAGGTGGAGCACGTGCCCCGTGCAGGCTGGCCAATCAGAGCAGGCCACGCTTGATCACGTGATGCGGTGGGTTGGGAGCCCCGCCCAGACTGGCCAATGAGAGCGAACCATACAGTGGTCACGTGATGCGGTAGGTGGGTCCGGGCTGCGGGCACGGCTTTTGGCAACACCTGGTGGCCCCAACCCGGGGAGACCTGCCTTCCCAGGGTGGTCCGGACCCCTCTCCCCCTCCTCCTCCCCTCCCCTCGCCCTCCCCTCCCTTCCCCTCCCCTCTTCCCCCCCCCTCCCCAGCAGGGCGGCCGCTGGTGTGGTGCCCACTGGGGGGTGAGGACCCCGGGTCGCTCGGGCCACAGGACCTCCCGGAGTTGAGGCAGGCAAGGCCCTAGAAGCAGCTGGCAGGAAAGTGCTTCCAGGAAGAGGGTGGGAGGCCCAGGCTCGCGTGGCCCAGCCTGAAAGGCATCTGAACGTTTGTTAGAAGGGAAGCCTGGTGGGGCGGCTGGGGGCTCAGTCTGTTCAAGTGTCCCACTTCGGCTGAGGTCACGATCTCACAGTTCATGAGTTTGAGCCCAGTGTCCGGCTCTGTGCTGACAGCTCTGAGCCTGGAGCCGGCTTTGGATTCTGTCTCTCTCTCTCTCTGTCTCTCTCTCTGTCTCTCTCTCTCTCTCTGCCCCTCCCCCGCTCAAGCTCTGTCTCTCAGAAAGAAACATTAAAAAAAAAAAAAAGAACGGAAGTCTGGAGCTGGGGAACTAGATCCATGCTTGCGGGGTCAGAGAAATGAATACTGACGCCAGGGCCGGTGTGATGGGCACCCCACAACCCTCCGTGTGGCCGGGTACTGGCTCTCCGCTCCTGGCTGCCCTGTGTGAGGCCACTCAGCCTCTCTGTGCCCGTTTCTTTGTCTGCAGGTAGAGCTGGGGACAGCCCCCACCGCAGGGGCTCCTAGGAGGATCACACACTCAGGAGGGGCCTGGCACCGTGACGGCCGGGTGCCCCTATGTCCTGGGTGTCCAAGGGGCTCTCACCTTGCGGTGGTGGGGCCGGGAAGGGCCAGCCTGCACATCAGACCCTTGGGCTTCCTCCTAAACGTGCGTGGAGGGCACCAAAAAGATGTACGCTCCCTGGTGGGCACACTGGGGGCTCAGAGCAGGAGCTGGATTCCTGGGGGCAGAGGCTGCTGAGACCCATCAGCCGAGCGAGTCCCGGGGACTGGCCGGGCGCCACGTGTGGACCTCTGCAGTGTGTGTGCTCTGGGCTGGGGGCCCGCAGAGGTCCCAGCGCATAGGTGCCACCAGTGTGCCCAAGAGTGAGCATTCACGGGACGTTTCTGAATCACATTGTTGGGGGGATGATGCCCCAGTTGCCCAGGTGCCAGCCCCTGTGAGCGCACCTGCGTCAGGATTTCCTTCATCCCCTTCTCACTCGTGCTCCCTGGGGTCACCTCCCGGGGGCCCCTTGTCTCCGGCCCTGCTTGGGGGGAAGCACAAGGAACCCTGGCCGCAACTGAGACCACAAACAGCGGCTTGGTGCTCTCGCAGCCCTGGAGGCCAGCAGGCCCCGACCCGGGCCGGTGTCGGCAGGGTCTGCTTCCCCGTGGCTCCGAGGGAGAGCCCGGCCGTGCCTCTGTCCCCGGTCCTGGGCCCCAGGCCATCCCTGGCCTCCCTTGGCTGTGGCCGCGTCACCGCAGCCCCGCTGGCCGCATCCTTGAGCAGCTTCTCCTCTCCCCGCGTGGGGTGCGCCCTGTCCTCTTCCCGAAAGGACACCTGTCATTGGTTTAGGGCCCACCTCTTCCAGGATGTCTCCTCATGAGAGCTTTACCTTAATGACGCCCACAAAGGCCCTTACGCTACAGGAGTCCACGTTCCGAAGCTCTGGGTGGGGGCAGCATTCAGCCCAGCACAGTGAGTGACCCCAGAAACACTGCTGTCACGCTGTGAGGGAGGAGCTGGGTGGCAGCTGACCTGAGCTTGCAGGAAAGGCTCAGCAAGGCAGATGCGGTGAGAGGAGGGACAGGAAGAGAGGGCTCCTCCCTGGGGGGCTGGCTGGCAGTGGGGGGTCCCCGGCAGGGAAGAGGTTGTGGAAAGGAGTCCAGACCCCTGACCGATCATGGCGATCATGACGCTTGGTGACTAGTGCCACACCTGTGTGCCAGGAAGAGGAGGGGACAGACGTGGGGCTCCCTGGGCCCTGGTGGAACGGGCAGCTTTGGCTCGCTGGTCAGGGCTGGCATGACGGGGACCTCACTCGATGTCCCCGCTGAGCAGCCTCTCTGGCCCTGCCCCCTGTGGCGGGCTCGCTCTGCAGGGGCCTGTGGTTTACAGCTGTAACTTCCAGCCCCCTTGACCTGGGGTTGGGGCCTGCGGTTGGGGGCGGGGGGATGAGCTGTGCAGACTCAGGACAGGACCCTCCGTGTGGGTGTCGGTCCTCCTGGGGGCGCACTGATGTCAGACCCTGTGCCGCTTTCCAACAAGCCCCTGGTGGACCCCGGCGTGGCCAGAGAGGAGGCAGATGGGGGTCCGTGAGCCCGGGGGGGGCGGTGCTCCGGCACTTTGGAAACACCTGAGCGTAAGTGAGGATCCGCCAGAGGGACCCATTTATGGCTACGGAAGCCATCACGACCGGGGTCTAAAGGGAAACCGATAAAACCCAAAACCACCAACAGAAAGAGAAATTTATTACACAAAATGTTTGAAATTTCTGCATGATAAAAGCGTCGTTATTAACACATTGCAGAAGGCAAGAGGCGAATCAGGCAAACACAGATCAGAACCGCAATGCGATGCCGCCACACAGCTCCGGGGGGACCGCGTGGAGCCGGCTGGTGGGACCCCAGCGCTGGGCGACGTCCCGCTGGCACAGCCATTCTGCTCACTCAGGTGAGGACACGCCTCCACACGCAGCCTCACACTCGAATGTTCCCCACACTGGAAGAGCCCACAGTCCAGCCAGGCCGCGGTCACTACCCGGCGGTAAGAGGGTGACGCTGAACGACCTGCGTGAGGCTCAGAATCCTTGTGCGGAGCGGATGGCTGTCTGGCTCAGTGCATTCCATATGATCCCGTTTGTACGAAATTACAGAAAAGGGGAGAGCATTCCAGAGTGACAGGAAGGGAATCCGTGGCTGCTGGGACTGTCATCAGGTGTGAGACAGACTGAAAAGGGGCCTGGATGAACTGTCCTGGGGTGCTGGAATGTTCTGTCCCCGTCATGGTGTCAGCTACAGACCTCTATACATTTGTCCACACCCATCGAACTGTACACTTTAAAATGGGTGCCTTTTATGATGATCTAAGTCATGTATTAATGAAACTGATTAAAATAAAAATCCAACAGGACACTAGTTGTCACCTGTCAGGTGATGGAGGCCAAAATGATGGTGAGAAGGAAGCTGTCACCCGCGGTAGGGGTGTATGCTGGCAAGCTGTTGCTGGGCAATTTGGCAATCGCAACCAAAATTTGAAACATGCTTGCCTTTTTGCCTAGCAGTTTCTCTTCCAGGAAGTGTATCTTCCAGATGCTTGCACAAGGGCACAAAAATATGTGAACAGAGATGCCCTCTGCTGCAACATTTGTTACATTGAGAAACCAGAAGCAACCCAAGCATCCAGCAGCAGGAGGTTGGCTAAATTCGCACAAGCTGAGCATGTGTCACAGTTTCCCCGGACCTTCCCGGAATTGGGACTGAAAATTCCCGAGTCCTGGGAAACCCCCCCAGTGAATGAGATTAAACCAAAGACCGAGCGGCAGGGGCCATGGAGCCAGTCCTAGATGTGGCCTCTGGAGACCAGGGGCGCCGGGGAGATGCGGCTTTTGCTTTATATCCCACGTGCCGTTGGATTCATTTATTTTGTGTGTGTATAGATTTTATAATTAAGAAATATTTCCTTCAGGAAATGTGCCCTTGGTCTGCAGTCAAAGGCAGGTGGGTGGGGCCTCGGTTTCAGCCACAAGGAGGCAGGTGCGGTGGAGGGAGGGGCCCAAGGCCCCTTCATCAGGGGACAGGGAAGGGCGTCTCAAGGTCACAGTCTAGGGGACCCAGATTCCTAGGAGGCCTTCAGTCCTCCGCCTCCTTCCTCTGGATGTGGACCCCCTCTGGAGGCTCCCCTCACTGGGGATCCACCTCCCGGAAATTGGCTCAGCCAGCCCAGCTGCCTTTGAACCCCTTGGCCTGGCCTTCGACAGGCAGCCCCCCAGCCTCAGCCAAAACAAGGCAGCCCAGGATTGTTACACAAATTGGCTGGTGGGGCTCTGAGCCTGGCTAATTCCTGTGTCTTAATGAGTGGGAAGATGAGGTTTTTATTCATCACTGGGGCTTTAAAAATTGCAGTAAAGTGGCCCACTTTATAAAGAAAAAATCAATAGAGAAAAGAAAACAGGAGTATGTAAATGGACAGAGTGACAAAAAGCAGGCCAATTACCCCCAAAACGAGACACAGTTATGGCTCCATTAACTCAATTATATTTTCAAAAAGATTTCTTACGAGGCCCCCACCCCACCCCACCCCCACATGCCTGTAATTTTTACATCAACTTCAAGCCATTAAGTTGCATTAAATTATTTTGTGGGAGAGAGAGGTGTGTCTGGGGAGGGGGCGCACTGGTCCTGTCCGGCTCCGCTGGGGGGCTGGGGTCAGGGATGAAGTAGGGGTGGGGAGAGGGATCCAGCCCCCAGCCCTGCAGAACACAGGTCCCCCAATCCGCAGGCTCCCCCGATGTGCTACACCAGGAGCGGCCAGGGGGTGCTGCTCGCCCCCTGGGCCCAGTGGCTTCTCAGCCCTCCTGCCCTCTCTGCCTCCGCCCCTGCATCTGTGTTCACTGCTCTGCCTCCCCGAGCGGGTGGCCCTCTGTGGGCAGATCCATGGTGGGCACCTCACCTCCCTGGCTCCAGGGGCTCTGTCTGTCTCATTCAAGTTGGAAAACTTAGTGTTTTTTTTTTTTTTGAGAAATAGAAAAATAAAGAAGCACTAAAAAAGCCACCATCAAAACAGGAGACTAAACGGGAATATATTCGATGCCTGTTCCTCGGTAGCCCTTTGCAGTGTCCCTGAATGTGGGGACCCTACATGACCTTGGGCAAGTGGTTGTCCAACCGTGGACTGCCCTTCTGTTTGCCCAGGGGGACTGGGAAGGCCCTGGACGCCCCGCCCCGCGCACTGCCCAGAGCCTGCCCCCCTCAACCCTCCCTTCCAATGGGCTCTGCTCGCTGGCTGCAGCCTGCTTTCCCGCCAGCCCCCAGGGAGCGTAGGCCTGCCCTACATAAGCCTGTGTCTGGGCCAACCGGGATCTTGCACTTAATAGCAAGGATTTCAGGTGGAGACTGGAGGAGGGGGGCGGGGCGCCGCCAGACGGGGTGTAACTAGGCAAGATGTCCAGGGACACGGGGCCAGGCCTCCGGCCAGAGAATATAAAGCCGGCAGAGACTCAGGCTGAGCTGTTGGGGAGACCCTGAGGCACAAGCCAGGGCCCCTGAGGCTGGCACAGCAATGGGTTAGACCACAACACAGACAGGACCCCCCAAGAATCAACCCCTGTTTGCCATCTGGGGTATGAGACCCAGGCAGCAAGGGGACCCGCTCCGGACAGTCTCTAAGGACTCGTCCCCAGAGGTTCCCTGAACTGGCCAGGGGCCGTGGGGGCAGCAGCAATGAGGGAGG
Organism: Hyaena hyaena; assembly: GCF_003009895.1. Lineage (NCBI taxonomy): Eukaryota > Metazoa > Chordata > Mammalia > Carnivora > Hyaenidae > Hyaena > Hyaena hyaena. The sequence goes on along the minus strand of NW_024080653.1, from coordinate 5,137,430 downwards.
AGGGAGATGGTGCAGAGGAAGAGAGGGGCCCTCGCGACCTGGAGGGGGTTGGAGGTGACGGCACCTGGCACCGTGGGGGCCCTTGTAGCCCCTGGTAACTCCACCACCCACAAGCACCCCAACTCGCTGTGCCGATGCGGCTGCGAGACAGGCCCCCTCCCACCCTCAGCGCCCCGCTTGAGAGCCTGGGGCAAGGGAGGGTGGGAAGGAACCTGTGCGCAGACGTAAGTGTGCACAGGTGCATGCTTGTGTAAGAGGAGGCATCTAGCCCCGCTCCCACTGTCCCCCCCATGGCCCGGGGAGCCTGAGGCTGGGGCGGTGTGTGCTCTTGGACCCAGAAGTGCACGCGCAGGTGGGGGTGAGGCTGCAGAGTCCCAGGGTGGAGAGTTGGTGAAGCTGGGGCCGCGGCAGGGGGTGGGCATTCCCAGGGGAGCAGACATGGGGCTGAGGGGCAGCGTCTGGGCGACGGGAGTGCGGGGGGGGGGCTGGCGGGGTGTGAGGGGAGACCTGCAAAGAGGCTTTGTAAGGTGGTGGGAGCATCCCACCCGCACCTCAGCCCTGCCCGTCCACGCGCTCCCCACCATGTGCCCTTTTACCCCACATCGGGGCCACTCAGGCTCACCATGCCCCCACTGTGACCCTCAGGGACCACCCCCAGCCCCCCAAGCCCTAAAGATGGAGAATGGCTCAGAAGGAGGGGATGAGCCCAGCCTTGCCTGGCGGCCCTCCGTCCCCTAGGGGCCCAGCATCCCACGAGTCTGGGGAAGTGGGGGGGGGCACCCCACCTCCCTTGGGACTGGATCCAGGTGTCTCCTTGCTGTTTTGCTTATCAGTCATCTGTCTGCTCACTGCCAGGCCACAGGCCTCCAGCCAGGCCTACCCTTGCCAGTGAGTGGCCTGAAAGCGCCATTGTTCCAGAGGGGCTTCGGGAAGGGCGTGGAGAGCCATCAGCTGTCAGCCAGCCACCAGGGTCAGACCCGAGGTGCCGGGCTGGGCCGGTGCCAGGAGACTCCCCAGGGCCAGTGGTGCCTGGGCAGCCAGTGGGGACCCCGGGGGGGGTGGCTGTGCCCGAGTGAGGCCTGAATTCAGAGGCCACCTTCCCTGCTCTTAGCCCCTTATCCACCGTGTGGTGTGTCCAGGGCCCCAGCCCCCAGAGCCTCCGGTCCAGCTAGGAAGCGGGGTGACGTCCCCGGGCGGCCCCACAGCCGAGGGCCTGCACGCCTTCGCCCCCAGCTTCTCTCCTGTCTCTCTCTCTGTCTCGGGGTATCTCTCCACCTCTGCACCCCTTCCCATCCTGCCCCCAGCAGCCCGTCCCCGCAGCAGGAGGCAGAGGTCCACAGGTGCCGTGCCTCACCTGACAGTCTCGGCCTGCAGGGGCGCCTGGCTCCCGCACGCCCCTTCCCCGCACCCCTACCTGCTCCCCCGCCTTCTCCAGCTGCTGCCTCTCTGACACCCAGTCACCTTACGGGGAGGCACACAGGCTGTGAGGCGGTGGGAGCCTGGGCGCTGCGCCCCTGGAGGTGAGGGCGTTTGTACCTTAGCAGCTGTTGCACGACCTGATTCCTCCTGTCTTCTCCCTCCTCGGCGCCAGGGCCCTCCCTTAATTTATCTTGGCTTTTCCCCTCAGAGCGCCAGCCGGGGGCCCTCAGGCCCTGGGGACTCCGCGGCTGGGACCCGGCACCGAGGGGGCCAGACGGGCGAGCACGGGAGCTCTTGGGAGCCATGGCCGGGGCTTCGGAGAGCATGCGCTGCTCTAACTGTGGAGGAGACCCAGCTCCAGGGTCACCAGGGGCTCCCCAATATCCCGAGGAGCATGGGGGGCAGGAGGCGGCCCCCTGGCCTTCGTCACAGCGGGCAGCCACACGGCCCAGGTCCCGGGTGTCCTGCCAAGACTGGGCCCGGCTCAGCCCGGGCCTGTGGGAGTCGCAGGTGCTGGGGTCACCTTGGCAGGGGTGGGGCCTGGCCACCGGGCCACAGCCGGCTGGGGCTCTGCGCCCCCTCCCCGCCCACTCCAGCCCCGCGGGTCGTCCCACCACAGAGCCCCCCAAGGTGACGAGGGCGTCCTTGAGGGCTCTGGCTGTCCCACGCCAAGGTCCGGGCATCAAGGTCACCGCCAGCCTGTGCTGCAGGAAGGAGGAGGAGTGACGGGGAGGCTGGGGGAGGGGGAGGGGACATAAAAAGAGATTACATTTTTTAAAAGGTACTCTAGCTGTCTGCTGACACCATCTCTGGTCTCCATCCGTTTTATAGCCTGACGGCTCAGGCTGTGGGCTTCCTCTGTCGGGTGTGCTGGGGGTAGGGGTGAGGAGCTAACCCCCACCCCCGCCACTGCGATCAGGGTGGCCTGGTAGATGGGCCACCTCTCCCCCTGCCTGGCTGCTGCCTGGGGGCTGCCCAGGCCACAGGAGCCCAGCCCCTGGCGGGACGAGGGCGGCCGGCGCAGGTGGGCCCCCGAGGGAGGACCGGCCCCCGGCTGGCGGCCACTATCGCGGCCCATCTATCCCCCCTGACAGGTCAATTTTCTCCCATGTTTTACAGAACCTTTCAGAGCAGGAAATGTGATCCAGCAGCTGATTTATGTCCTTACCTGGTCTTTGTTCACGAGCTGCCCTCTGTAGGGCTGTGCTGGGCGTCCAGGCCCTGGCCAGAGGACGTGTCTCCCCAGGGGTCCCCACCCTCGGCCCCCCCGGGGGCTGACTCCCGGGGCTCACCTGCGGAGGCCGTGCCAGCCAGGGGGCCTTCTAGGGAGCGTGTGAGTTCCCTGGAGGAGGGGCCGCCCTGGGCACGTCCTCTGCTCCACCTGCGCCTGGGGGTAGCCTCGTGGGGGGTCCCATCTGGGGAGGGAGGGGCTGTCCCTTGGCAGCTGCCCCCCCACCATTTGGAAGGGACGAGTGACTGGGATAATTGTGTTCTTTACGAGTTAAGTCCACTTTTGTTTCTCAAACCGGAGTCTCCTTTGATGCTGTAGCTGAGCTCGGCAGCAGCGCACCTGGGGACCAGGGTCCGCTTTCACCAGGTCTCCGCCGGGGGGAGGGAGCCGGTCCCTTCACAGCTGCCTCCTGAAGTGAAGAGTCTGCTGCGCACGAGCGAGGGGCTTGCGGTCCTCTATGAAGTGGAAGAGACCTTATTTGGGAAACTTTCAGGGGCCTCCAAGGGCAAACGGCGTCACGTGGCCCCGGCCCCGCCCCCACCGCGCAGCTGTGCTGCCCCTCCCCCCAGAGAGCCCTGCGACCCTGGACCATGGGCTCTTTCTCTGTATCCCCACGACTTCTGCATGCTTCTGCCAGGTGGAGATGCCAACACGGCCTGCTGGGAGGCCATCACGGGGCAGACTCTCCCCCACGCACCCCACTCTTGAGGGGGGACTCCGCCCCGCAAGACTAGCCGGGACCATGCATGATTCTTGGCCAACAGAGGAGCCCACAGCCACGGGGAAACCCAGCCGCTGGGCTCCACCTCTCTGGTAGCCCGGACCTGTGCATGACCCAGACCTTGGCCAGCAGACTCTGCTTGGCTCTGGGTGTGGACTCCTGACCCAGTCCCTAGGCGGAGACACAGGTGGAGACCCCTTGGGGTGGCCGACTGAGTATCCGGTCCAGGCTGTGCCTCCTCCAGATTCTCATCTCCCCAGGGCTCTCTGTTCCCGAGTCCACTTTTTCGCCGCCGGTTTCAGCCGGGAGAGATTCCACGATCCCTCCACCCACCCTGACTGACGGCGAGAACAGTGCTGGCTGCTGTCAGCAGAGGCTGACTGGAGGCACTGGGCGGATCCAGGCCACCAAGCTGACACTGAGTTAGGACTTGAGACTCCACTGGGAGGGGACTGTCGTCCAGGCTATACTCACCTTACCGACCCACACACCCACCAGCTGCCCATCCATCCGTCTGTCCCGCTGTCCACTCATCCAGCCTTATCTGTCTGTTCCTGTCTCTGCCCTTCTACCCCCCTGAGGAGGGCTCCGGTGCCCGTTCTACACAGTGAGGCCACAATGGACACGGGCCCTCGCATTAGTCTTGATCTGGAGGAAGAGACAAAAACATGTGAATCCAGGGGGCTTGGGTACATAGAACCCAGTGGGCGAAGGGGGAGGCCGGGAGGCTTCCAGGAGGAGGAGACTGGAGCTCTGAGATGGTGAGGATGACTAGGCAGAAGCCAGGTAGGCTTGGTTTCTTCAAGGAGCGAAGAACAGAGTTGGGGGCCAGGCGGGGACCCGGAGCTGCAGAGCAGACGAGACAGGGCTCATTCCCAGTCCGTCTACCAACGGGAGAAGCACGAACAGTCCCGGGTTTTGGTGGCTGTGGCTGCTGTCCTGGGGCGGGGGATCCGACAGGATGGGGCACACCAACCAGCTAAGGGACCCCGACACCCAGCTCTAAGGGACTCCCCAGGGCCCAGCAGGAGCCTCTCCTCCAGCCCCAGGCCCCTCCTCTCCCAGCTGGGCCCCCACCCTCCAGCCCAAACAGGCATTGTAGCAAAAGTCGCCAAGAGGCCGGGCTGGCTTCACGGAGGAGGAGCCGCGGGCCACGCTCAGGAGAGTCCTATTTCCTGCTGCCTCAAAATTCGGAGTAAATGATCCTTTCAGCTCATGCTTTGTGTGTGGGACAATGGAGCAGGGGCGAGAGCTGAGGAGGCAGGAGCCCCATGTGCGACCCCGGCCGTGCCTTGCGCCTTGTAGACTGAGTCCCAGAAGCCCCGAGAGCAGAGATGGGGACCCGTGTGAGCAGACGTGGGGACCGAGCGACCTCAGGGCTGTCGCCCGTATTCAAGGCAGGGTGCGGACTGGCCTCACACAGCATGAAGACGAACGGGAAAATGTGTGCTGTTTACATTTTTCTTTATGTGGAAGGACATGAAACAGCCGTTAAAAACACCGTGACAAATGGAGGGCCGCGAGGAAGAGGCGGCCTGGTGCCCTCGGACGTTTCGGGGCGTTTTCCCAGCCTTTTGAACACGGCCCGTGTTCTCATTTTGCGCCGGGCCCCACAGGGTACGTGGCAGGTCCCGCAGACGACAGAGGAGACTCACTCTTGCCCGCGGCTGGGGGGGCGCATCCGGGAGGCCCGGCCTGGGGACCTCTCAGGAGTCGGCTGTTCCGGCGACTCCCACTCCCAGACCTGAATGCTAGTGACTTCCGTCCCCCATCAGCTGAGAAACTGAGGTGACCTTGTGCTCAGCCCCCAGGGAGGAGCTCACCACACAAAGGGTCCCTTTCAAGACGCCCCTGTTAGGGGCTGGGGCCCTCAGGAAGGGTGGGGGCGGCCCAGAGGAGTCGGGGCCTCTCGCCCTCTTGGGCCTGGCCGCCACGGCCCAGCAGGCCCGGCACAGGGGACCAGCCGTCTGCGGGCAGTGCACGGGCACAGGGCTGGCTGAGCCCGCGTGACAGGGTGTGGAGCAGCCACCGAGCACCCTGAACCCCTACCCGCTGAAGCCGCTGGTGACCGCACCGGCCTGCGCCACACGGGGGGTCCTCTTATTCCCAGACACGCCCCCGGGTGGGCGGGACCCCGCCTTCTGCACCAGGAGCGTGGGGACAGCTGGAAGGGCTGGGGCCAGGGATCCGGGTCTGGGGGACCTTTGTCACCAGCCCCGACCCCTGGCTGTGCCACGGGTGCCTGAGCTTGGCCTCAGCACCAACAACCCCCGGCCCCGGCCTAGAATTTCACAAGCCCGCCGGAGTTACGTGAAAACTTCATCTGCGTTCATCTGGGCAGCTAACATCACGGACGGTGACGCCAGGTGGCAGTGATGGCGCCAGTGTCCGGAACACACCTGCTGCCCCACCTGGGACACACGACACGGCCGGTGCTGTGGCCGCCCTCTGGGTCCCCAGGGCACCCGTGAGCCACCAGCAGTCCAGCAAGTGGAGGCTGGTTTCTCCCTGGCAGAGTTAGAGGCGGGGCCGCACGGTGGCCTCTTCCAGAGGAAGGGGCGGGCAGAACAGGGGGTGAGCGGGGTCCTTGTTTATTAAGCACCTGCTGTGTACCAGGCCCTGTGTGAGGCTCAACTTCCTGCCTCAGCCTCAGGAGGGGGTGTGGGTAGCGCTACATTTCAGTGAAGACCCTGGTCCAGACTGCTGGCTGGAAGGTGGGAGAGGATCTGAACCTCGTTTGGAGGCTGCCGTCCCTCCTAGCTGTTTGTGTGCAGAGAGGGGAGGGCTGGGCCACCCTCCCAGTCAGGGCGGGGGTCCTGCGGCGGGTCAGAGGCACAAACCACTCCCTAGCACGGGAGGGACCTGAGGGTTCACACACAGTCCCGGAGACAGCGAACCCAGGGGCCCGGCCCGCCCCACCCCTGCCCCCTGAAGGCCGCCCTCCCCAGAACGGGCCCCCTCCCCCCTCCATCCTTGCCAGGCCCCCAGGGACAGCCTGTCCCACACCCCCCACCGTGCTGCCTGTCTCCCTCTCCCCTAGGCTGTCACAGGCTCTGATTACCTGGGCTCCATCTGCCCGGGCCTCTGCACAGCTGGGGACGCGCTCAGAAGCCCTGTCCCTCCCTCGCCTGGGCATGTCACATTCCTGCATACCTCCCCGTGGCCACTGTCCTGCTCAACCGTGGGGCAGCCATGGGCGTGGGGAGCCTGGGGGGCTGCAGCTGCTGGATGGGGGGCCTGGATACAGCCTAGCTGCGCCGCAGGGCTCCCAGCTGGGTCTCCGTCACCTCCCCCGGCCTCCTCCTCCCACCTGCAGGGAGAAGGCAGCAATTCATCACTGGGGTCCACTGGGGGGCTCCCGTATCCTGTGGGCAAGGGAAGGACTTCCCCAGGAGGAGGCTGTCCCTTTCTAGAACCACGTGACTTTCCAGGGCCGCCCCTCCTCCACTGTGGGTCACTGTGGGCAGGGCCCCTGGGCTTTGTGGTATTTGGACAAACCCTACTTGGGGCACACCTTTTAGGGGGGACAAGTGACACCTCATTGATCTCTGGGTGGCTGCCCTCGGGGGGGTCAGTTCTGGGGAGGTCTCCCCCTTTCGGGGGTCAGCCCAGGTGGGCCAGGGTAGACCCAGCAGCGCCCACCTATGGGGCTGGAGAGGAAGACAGGCAGGGGGGCCCCAGGACCTCCCGGCCCCTGCAGGCCGCACCCCTCCTCCCTCTCAGAGCCTCCGGGGATCTCTCCCTGGCTGACCTGGGGAGCTCACATCTGCCGCCAGAACCCCCTCCCTAGATGTAGCCCGGGGAGTAGGAGTGATGCTTTGTGCCCCCTCCCCCGCCGGCCCCACAGGGGGTCCCTGGGGCGGCACAGGCTGAGTGTGTGCTGGGGTCTCAGCCCCGGCTGTGTCCCAATAGACGGGGCTGAGGCTGGGCAGGAGGTAGCCATGGGGCACCCTGGCTGTCCTGGGCCTGGCGTCCTGGCCCAGGAAGGACTGAGGCCCAGAGCAGACCTGGCAGCTGTGTGGCCTGGTGGCTATGGGTCAGGTGCCACCGGGGTCAAGTGCCACCTCTTGACCTGTTTGGTGTTTCGGGAGAATGAAATCAGGTGGAGAACGTGCTCAGAAGCAGCCCCTGCCTTTCCTGTGGCCCCAGACCCGCCTCCCGCCCCGACAGGAAGGGGCACGCCTGTGACTCCCCACCCGGGGCCGCACGCGGTGTGGAGAGGGTGTGCGCGGCTTGTGCGCGCGGCTCCCGCGTCCAGGTGCGCCTCCTGCGCCTGTGTGTCCGGGCAGCTCCGCCCTCGGGGCTGCAATTTTTAGAAAAGGGAAGAAAGCCTGTGGATGGAAGCAGGCTTCTCATCTCGCTGAATCTCCACGACCCCTCTAATTGCAAGATGATAATGAGATTCAGGGGCATTTCCTCCTGACCAGGACTACAATCTGCAGCTTTGAGGAACATCGCAGGCCTCACAGTGTTCCCCCTCCTCAGCCCGGCCACACAGGAGCCCCTCCCTGGTGGGCGGGGGACACACTTCTACCAGCTGCTGGACGGGACCGGCCAAGGGCTCCCATCTTGGACAAGAGAAAGGGGGCCCTGTCAGGGCCACACAAGGCTCCTAAAGCTTGCCGGCCAGGGGTCAGGTCCACAGTGTGTACAGTGTTCACACTCTTTCCCCTAACGTGTCCTGAAGCATCCCCTTGGCTAGTCCCACAGGCACCGCGCTGGACTCCAGCATCAGCTGGAAGAAACTGCCCTCAGCTCAGCCCGGGGGCCGCGGCGAGCAGTGGACTCTGCAGTCACAGCCATGCGGCTGACATCTCAGCCCCGCACTCAGGGGTCATGTGGCCTTGGGCAAATTGCTCTGCCTCTCTGAGCCTCAGTTTCCCCATCTGTAAAGTGGAGCGGGTCACAGGGATTGCCGTTGGCTGCCTCTACCAAGAGCCCCAAAACAGCAGGCGGCTCCAACAGCAGAGGCTCCGTGGTGGTGGGTGGGCCCACGCTGGGCCTGCTCCCCTCCCGCGGCCTCCATCCTTGGGTCCGAGGATCAGTCGTTCCTCAGCAAACGCTATAGAGGTTGCGCTTTAGTAGGCGAGACCGTCCGGAAGCTCGCAACACGACAAATAGTAGTAAATTAAAGGGCATGTCGAGGGGCGCCTGGGGGGCTCAGTCGGTTAAGTGTCCGGCTTCGGCTCAGGTCATGATCTCAAGGTTCGTGGGTTTGAGCCCTGCGTCGGGTTCTGTGCTGGCAGCTCAGAGCCTGGAGCCTGTTTCAGATTTTGTGTCTCCCTCTCTCTCTGCCCCTTGCCCTCTCTGTCTCTCTCTCTCAGAAATAAATAAACTATTAAAAAATAAATAGAAAAAGGGGGGTATGTCAGAAGGCGGTTCCCTGGGAAGACCCAGGGCTCGGCAGAGGGTGGGGAGGGAGGGCCCCTGCTGTTCTCAGTAGGATGAGCAGAATGGCGTCCAGGGAGGCAAGGAATGGACAGAGGCATATGGGTAGGAAGACGGCCCGGGGGTGACTGAGGACACACTCAGTGAAGGCCTGGGGAGGTCCCTGCCGGCGCCGCCGGAATGTGGCTGCAAGGGAACAGTGAGGAGGGACGGCGGCCGCTGACCATGCGGCGCCCTGAGAGCCCAGGCTCTTCTCTGAGCGCGAAGGGGTTGAGCGGAAGCAGATCCGGTCGGACCTCCTGGCCGCTGTGCGGAGCAGACTGTGGGGAGGCCAGGGTCGCAGCTCCTCAGTGAGCGGAACGCGTTGTGACCCAGGAGAGAGGCCGGTGGTGACCGTAGCCTGGATCTTGGTGGAAACAGACAGTGGTGAGAGGCGATCCAAGGTGAGGCTATCCGAACGTGGCTCAGCAAGATTTCTTGGCAGACCGGATGGGAGAGATGCGCTGAAAGGGAGAAGCCAAGGACGGCTCCGGTGAAGCTGTAGTTCCAGCCATCGCATCTGCATTCCAGGCAGCAGGATGCGGAAGGAGGGGCAGGTAGGAAAGACTATTGAGAGGCCTTTCCTGAAACCGGCTCAACCCTTCAGGTGACACTGGTGAGGTCTCAGGCACGTGAGCACGCCTGGCCACAACAGGGAAAAGAGTAACCTCGTAGGTGACGGCCCGCTCTCAACAATGACAGGGATGCTGCTCGCAGGGCAAGGGGAGCGTGGCTGCAGATCAGGGGGCCACTCGGAGGCGCTCAGCCCAGAGTCAGCTCCCAGGGGGCACCGGCACTGCCCAGAGTCCTAGCGACCCCGGGCCGGGCGGCACGCCCCGTGGACAGGGCCTCTGGAGAGGGGCCAGCGCCGTGCGGCACTCAGAGCGGCGGAGGGAACCTGATGGCCGGGCCGTGGGCTTGTCTGCAGAGCCGCCCAGGCGCCTGGTGAACCGGGATGGGACACCGAGTGCGAGCGGCTGGGTGGCTCCCAGCACGTGGACTTTCGGAGTCCGACGGCCTTTGTAGCGGTGAGGAGGCTGAGCCCACGGGAGAGGGCGGGACTTACCCAGGGACCTGCCACCACTGGACCCAGAGCCGGACCCAAGTCCCCACTCCAGGAGCAACATCATTTCCACTCTTGGGGCTCAGGAGGGAATGAGAGATTTTGGGGGGACTGAGTGGGAAGGGTCCTGCTTCTCTGGTGCACCTGTCCTGAAAGGGGGGTGGGAGAGAGGCCAGTGGCCCCCTGACCAGGCCTGTCGCTTTGTGCTACCACCTCTCCCCCTGTGAAGACCGTGGGGCCACCACTCAGTGATGGCCTCGGACCCGCAAGCAGTCTAGAGGGGCTACCTCCTCACACAGTCCCCGGGGCTGGGGTCCTGTCACCGCAGCCCCTGGCCCCTGCCCAGACCACCCGCCGGAGCGGACGTCGCGCGCCTGGAAGCGAACAGCACAGGCGAGAAAGCTCTGAGAACACTGGAGGCGGCCGTTGTTGAGGTGGTGGCCCTGGCACGAGCCCTCTAGTTCTAGAATTCGCTCCGGGAGGAGAGCTGTGCGAGCTCCTCCCCCTGGGCTTAATGGCACCGGGGCCTCGGATCACCAGGACCCGGGGTGCTTTTGCATGAGGGGAGCCTGGCGGGGACCCCATCCATCCATGGGACCCATGTGCACTGGGGGCGCCGATGCGACGCGGAAGGGCAGAGGGACGGAGGGGAGGCTGGGAAAGCTGGGCTCCTGCCAAGCGTCTCCCCAAGGGCAGGGCGGAGCCTGGGGCTCCAGGATCAGAGTGGGGCGGGCGGGCAGCGACGGAGGTCAGAGCTGAGAGGGGGAGAAGGCGGGGGTCCGCGGTGGGCTCCCCACCGTCTTCACCTGCAGGCATCTGCTGGAATTAGGCAGGTTTCTCCCCTGCACACGCTTTCATCGGGCAAATCCCCGGGGTTCTCCAGGGCGAGTGTGGCCAGTCAGATGGCGTGTGAAGCCGGCCCGCGTGAGATGCAGCTGGCTTGGGCAGCCGAGGCGACCGGTGGGGGGGAGGTGAGGAGAGACGGCAGGGGCGAGGACGGCAGGGGGGGGAGGCGGCGGCAGGGGCCAGGCCTGCTGCAGGCCGGGGCTTGAAACCTGGGAGTGTCCGGGATGCCACGGTCCTGGGGCTGGCGAAGCAAAGTTCCACAACCCGGGGGCTTCACACCACGGGGGTCTATTATCTCCCAGGTCCAGAGACCAGAGTCTGAGGTCAAGGTGCTGGCAGTTCAGTTCCTTCGGAGGGAGAAGGCGGTCCTCACTCTCTTCCGGCTGCGGACGTTGCTGACGATCCTCCGCGTTGCTTGGCTTGTAGGTGAATCGCTTCAGCCGCTGCCCCCTCTTCACACGTGTGCTCTCTGTGTCCAAACTGCCCCTGTTTTCTGCCAGTCGTTGGATTAGGTCCCATCCAACTCACCTTAAGCAGTTACACGTGCAAGGATCCTATTTCCAAATAAGGGCCCATTTCAAGGTCCTGGGGTTAGGACTGTGCATATGATTTTTTTTAAATAAAAGTTTATTTACTTATTTATTTTTTGGGAGAGACAGAGAGAGAGAGAGAGAGAGAGACAGAATGTGAGTGGAAGAGTGGAGAGAGGGAGACACAGAATCCAACAGCTCTGAGCTGTTAGCAGAGAGCCCGACGCAGGTCTCGAACCCATGAACCTCGAGATCAGGACTTGAGCCGAAGTCGGACGCCTAACTGATTGAGCCCCCCAGGCTCCCCAGGATGAGTTTGGGGGCCGCAATCCACCCCATAACCCACAGAGAAGGCGAGAGTGGGGAGTGCAGTGACTGCCAAGGCGTGGGAAGCCGCAGGCACTTGTGGGTGGGTGTGGGGGTCCTGGGACGCGGCCACGGGCCACACAGGCTGTGGCTCTGTTAACGGCCAAGTCTGACTTCCTTGCGGGAAAACCCCCTCGGCCACCCCCTCCCCCACCAGGCACCCTGGGGTAGTCTCCCCAGCAAGGCTCCTGGGGAGAGCGGAGGGAGGGCACCGGGGTCAGGCTCCCAGAAGATGGGGTGCCCCTCCCCAGCGAGAGGCCTCTGGAGGCAGAGGTGACCAGCGTCCAAGACCCCAGGCAGACTTAGCTCCATGCCCCGACTCCCGGCTCTCCCAGGCCTGCCAAGCCCAGCCTGGGCCTCGGCCCGCAACCCCCCTCCCAGTGTCTGAGTCACAAGGGGGTGACCACAGTCTAAGGTCTGGGAAAAACTCTTGGGTAGTGGCTTCTGGATCTGGGCCCAAGGACGGACCCCCAAAGCTGGGCCCTCCTAGCCCACCCAGCCCCCTGCACCCAGCCCCATCGTGGCTCCACGTATATCCAACCTGGGGACCCTGACAGAGGAGGGTGTGTGTCCACACTGGGGCCAGCCTGGGCCTCCCCTCCCCTCCCCAAGGGGTCAGTAAACAGTCAGAAGAGAGTATATAGATGGACGCCCAGGGCTGGTGGAGGGGACCAGATTCGATTCGCTTCTCCAGCCTCATCAAGGCCCGATTGCCCCTAGCCCTGACCCCAACCAGGAAATCAAGGCCAAGTGCGTGTGCTGGGGAGTTGCACTGCGAGGCTCCCCATGCAGCTGGTCATTCCCTGCAGTCGCTGCCCCTGTGACGTGGCTGCTGTTGTGTCTGGCTGTGGGTGGGGCCTGGTGGATTCCAGCGGCCACCCATCCAGAGGATGCCATCCAGGGGAAGCCAAATGCCATGTGTTGCTGTTGTCAGTGTGATGGCTGTGGGGCTGTGTTAACAGCAGGAGGCAGGACAGACCCACAAGGCCTGGGCTTCCCGTTGCCCTTGCCCCAGACGCCTCCGCCGCTCTGGACTTGGGGCAGCCGCAAGGCTCTCCTCTGATGCAGGCGGTCTGACCCGGGAAGAACCAAGCAGAGAGGGGGATGGAAACTCGTTTGTGGACAGTGCAGCCACTGGGCTGGAGTGAACGTGTAACCCCTGCCTGCCAGGCCCCACGCAAGGCTCCCCGGCCCCCACGTAGCCGCCCCTCCCCGTCCTTGACACTCATTTCTGAGGGGCCGTCTTGGCCTCCCATCATGCCTCCAGTTTGGAAGCTGGAGAGACCCAGACAGAAAAGCAGATTACTGCCTAATAACGATGCTCTCTAGGAGAGAAGGGGCTAGAGGGTCCCCCTCCTCACGACGTTTACAGGTGGGGCCATTGGCTCCATTTTCCACGACACACACACAGGACTGACCCTGCTCCCGGCCCCGGGCTCTGCCTGCCGCCGGCTCTCCCAGAGCCCTTCTCAGAAGTGGCCACAGTTCCCACGTGGAACTGCATTTCTTCGGGGAGGGTCCGGGCCTGGGGATCTGGAGGGGAAGGGTGGGAGGGAGACTCACCCCTGGCCTCACCACAGACAGGGGGCAGCACCCCTCCTCCGTCAAAAGCGGAGCCGGGACCCACACCCTCCTTCCCTAGATGGTGCCCACAGCTGTCGTTTCTAGCAACCTAACAGAACGCTGCTGGCCTTCAAGCTGCCACGTCAGTGGGGGTGCCCCAGAGCAGGCTCCGAGAGGTTCGTGAATGTGCCTGGGATCACACAGCCTTTGTGCTCGAGAAGCCACAGATGTCTCCCGTGGGACAGTTCTGGTGATTGATCTCACGTGTGGGAGGTGGGTGTGGAGGGGGCGCAGGGTCAGAAATGGCCACGGACTTACACTTCAGTCCTAACCCTTAGGTGGGGCAGGGTGAGCTGAGTGTCTGTGCCAGCAGGGACTGGGGGGTGGGGAGGCCCCCCAGCACTGACGTGGATGGGGAGAGGATCCAGGCGGGGGTGGGGCCGCCCAGGGCAGGGGATCGGAGCCCATGTGAGGTGGTTGTGCGTTAGCCAGGGAGTTGCCAATGCAGAAGGGGACTTCTAGAACGAACACCACGGCCCTGGACCACAGAAGCCCGGATGTGAGTGTGTGGTGTACACGCACAGACCTCCCGGCTCTGTCACTGAGTGGCCCGGGGCGGGGACAGCCCGTGGCGGTGCGCACACCCAGGGCCCAGATCCTTGCTTCTATTACCATTCTCCATTGGAAAGAATCGGAGATCCTTGGAGAAATGACTAATTGCAGGAAAAGGACGAGATGAGCTGGGGGCATCTTATTGAGCAGGAAAGCAAAGGTCTTCAGATTATGACCAGGACACACCAAGGGCCGGGGCAAATCTGGGATCAACTAGAGCATCGAAAAAAACCAGTGATAGTAATGGATTATAACCCACTGAACAAAACAGGAAACTATGAGTCTGCACTGATATCGGTAAATTGATAAACTGGAAGTCTGATAGGGACCAGGATAGTTAGTTTCAAATTACCTGCCCCCAAAACACTCATTAATTACAAATGAGAAAGAGATAACTTTACTGTGGAGAAGCCTACCTAATCCAGCCATCAAAGAGAGCATCGTCCATGATTGGACAGAGCAAGCTCTTGCAGCACTTGCTAGGATTCAGTGAAAACATGGCAGTGCCTCTGTGATATTCCTGCCAAAGAGATGTAACTTAAATCTCAAAATGAGTGTAGTAGGCAGAATGCCCTCCCCAGAGATGTGCGCCCCTTAACCCCCTGGAACTTGTGAATGTTTCTGCATGTGGCCAAAGGGACTTGGTAGAAAGTGACCAGGGTGATAGCCCTTGAGACGGGAAAATTATCCTGGGTTATCCGATGAGCTCAATCTAATCACATGACTCCTTAACATTGGAAAACTTCTGGCTGGGTCTGAGAAATGCACATTGAGGGAAGTAAATGCCTCCCTCCATTGAAGCTCTGAAATGAAGGAAGGAGACCCTGAGGTGGCCTCCAGAACCCGGGGACGGCCCTCCGTTTACAGCCAGCATTGGGCCTACCCCTCTAAGGAAGTGAATCCTGTGGGAATTCAGGAGCAGGAAACTGCTTCTCCCCTAGGGCTTCCAGAAAGGAGGTGGCCTGCCTGGGCCTTGACTTCAATTGCTGAGATCCATACTGGACTTCTGACCTACAGAACCATAAGATAAGGCATTTGTGTTGGGTAAGCTGATAGCTTTGCAGCGATTTGCTACAACAGCAAAGAAGAACTAATACAATGAGGAGACAGCAAACCCAGTATGAGGAACATAGGGTTAGTTATCAAGCATGTAGAAAGAATTCCTCAAAATTCATAAGCAAATTAGAAAAAAGGGTTAAAATGAACAGGTTTCCACAGAAGAAATACGAATGGACAATAAAAATATGAGTAGGTGATTAACCTACAGTTAAGGAGAACAAGTTAAAACCACAGTAAGATTTCATTTTAGTCACCAAATTGACCACATTGATGATAGCAAATGATGGTGACAATTTAGACGAGGGAACCACAATGTACAGCCCTCAGGCCAAATTGGGCTAGCCAACAACTTTTGTCAATAAAGTTTTATTGGAACACAGACACACTCATCTGTTTATGCCTTGTCTAGGGCTGCTTTTGAGCTACAAGAGCAGAACTGAACAGTTGTGATACAGTCCATATGGCTTGCAAAGCAGAAAACATCATTTGCTGTTTGACTCTTTACAGAAAAAGTTTTCCAGCCTCTGATGTAAACTAGCAAGAACTCTTATAACTGCTCTGAAGAGCAGTTAGGCCATATCTAGGAACATCGAAGGCATGCGTACTCTTGAATCTACAATTCCACTTGTAGGTATCTACTCTACAGAAACTAAAGAGATAGGTACCTTGATGTTCACTGTATCACTGTTTGCAATGGTGAATAACTGGAAACAACTCAGGTACCCTCAGCAGGAGCATAAACACATGTATTCTGGGCTATCTGAACAGTAGAATTCCATAGAGCAGCGAGAATGAATGACTCAGAGTAGCAGTATGATGGTGAATCTTGCCAAGGGTTGAGTGAAAAAGGAAGTTGCAGAAGAATACATACATGTAAATCCACTAGTATAACAATCAAAAGGGCCAAAATGCTCTACCCCAGTACACTACTGAATTAGTTAGGCTATAACTTTGGCCTCATGCAACAGAGTCCAAAGTAGCAACGGCTCAAAGTGGGTGGTTATCTCTCTTTCGTGGAGCAGTGCGGGGGAGGCAGTCAGGGGCTGGGAGGGGGGCTATGCTGTCCCACGTTGTCCAGGGATCCAGGCTCCTTGCAGCCGGCCCTTCCACCCCTGCCACGGTCCGCATGGCCCGAGACGGCTTCTGCCCATGACCTCTACGTTACAAGCAGTAGGGTGCAGCACCGCTAGACACAAGGGAGGCTGGGAAGTGCCACCTTTGTCCTAGGCAGCCGTATGTGCTGGCAAACTTTGGGAGACAGAATAAATGAACATTAAGAGACAGATAGTAACCTTCCCCATAACTGTTTAGGGATATATCCATATGTGGTAAACCTTTAAAGGGAAGTAATGAGGGGGTGCCTGGGTGCCTCAGTCAGGTAAGCATCTGATTCTTGATCTCAGCTCAGATCTTGATCTCGGGATGGTGAGTTCAAGCCCTGCCTTGGGCTCTGCGCCGATTGAAGAAAAGGAAAAGTAAGGAAGCGATAAAATCTGGCTAGTGATGATCCCAGGACAGCTGTGAAGTGGACAGGAAGGTAGACTTGTGGAGGGGCCAAAGAGGGTATCTAAGTTAATATTCTGTCTTGAAGCTGAACGGTGGGGTCATGAGTGTTTGTTATTCCCTGTGAAAACACACATTTGAGTTTCTTTCATATCCTATCTTGCATGCTAACATTTCATAAAAATTACATAAATAATAAAAAGGTTATAGAATGGATGCATGATTTCTATAAAGAAGAATGAATGGCCCTTACTGTTCTGGCTTTGAATTTAAGTACTCTTTACCCAGTATTCCCTCTTCTTCCCCTCGTGCCTGGGGCAGGGGCTGGCGGGGCGAGAGCCTTATCTAGTGGTGCCCTGCGTGCAGCTGAGGAATCAGCTTCTGCTCTAGGACAGAAGGTCCTTGGTGTGTCCGCAAACGTGGTTGCCTTACGCCCTCTCCCAGCAGCTGGCAATTCTCCCTGTGCACAGCTCCACCCTGCTTGGCATTACTTGCTTCCTCCTGAGAAGGCCCTTCCCAGGCCTGCTGTCTATGCATTCAGCCAGCAGACACATGGTGAGCATCGCCAGGTGCCAGGAATTCAGAGATGTATGGGGCCTTTCTGCCTTCTCTCCCTTAGTCTTCCGTTCCCAGGTGTCCCTCAAGGCCCAGCCTAGAGGCCACTTCCTTCTTGAAGCCCGCCTAGATTTCACTGGTCCTACTGGCCTCTGCCTCTCCTTCCTCTCGCAGCATTTCCTCTGCTCCTTTAGAACGTTAGATTCTCTTCGCACTGACCGCGTGCAGTTCTAAACGGCGCAGGCCCAGGACGCAGACCCCCGCGCCCTCTCCTAGGAGCTGTGTGCCTCTGCGGTCCCTCGTGAAACGGAGGTGCGAGCTCCTCCAGAGGGTCAGTGTCCAGCTTCAACGGTTAAGCCCTGGTCCCTGTGGCCAGGGTACCCAGCACACGCCCCGAAATCCGTCCCAAAGCGTAATCACTGGAACAGAACCCCCGCAAGTTCCGCTCTTCTCCGAAAGGCGTCGCGCTGCCCTCTGTCTCTTGGCCGCCACTGACCTTGTCCTCCACCCCCTTGCATGGCGAGGCTCGAGAGACCACATCCGCGGGAAAAGCATCCTGAGGCTCGGGACAGACGCAGGACCCCAGAGCCCGGCACACCCGCCTGGAGCCTGCCCTCCGCAGGTCTCGGGCCCCGCCCCGGAAGCCCGCACCGGCTTCTCATTGGCTCGCGATCCTCCGAGGCCCGCCCCACCAGGCTACGTCGATTCCTTCCTCTCGCCAGCTCCTCAAGACCCCGCCTGCCCTTCCAAGACCGCCTCTCATTGGTGTTCGTCTCGCAGAGCCCCGCCCCCGTGCCGTCACTTCCGGGGGAAGGAGCCTGTGGAAGGCGGAAGTGTTCGCGCAGAGGTGGCAGTGCAGTCGGGCTGAGGTGTCCCTGGCTAGTCCCTGGCTACTCTTCCGCGTGTGGCTGTGGGGACTCGGAGGCGGTTAGCGAGAGCGAGGGGTGGGGGGCGATGCCATGAGGCAGCCGGAAAGCCTGGTGAGGTCTGGAGGTTGACTGTCCAAGCCGCCTTCCCGCGAGGCCGCCGCCTCCAGGCAGCCGCCCGTCCCCCTCAGGGTCTCGCATCCTGCGGTCGTCCAGCGCCTGGGACCCGGGCTCCCGGGCCCTAGACACCGCACTATGACCGCGGCCGCCGCCTCCAACTGGGGGCTGATCACGAACATAGTGAACAGCATAGTAGGGGTCAGTGTGCTCACCATGCCCTTCTGCTTCAAACAGGTGAGTCCAGCGGGGCAGGGGTCGCCCCTCGCCGCCGCGAGCTCGCCCGGCCCAGGGTCCGCCGCTCACGGGGCGCGGGAGCCAGGGCCGGTGGATGTGCGGGAGAGGCCCCGGAGGCTTCCCTCCGTAAACGGCGCGCGGTGGCGGAGTTTCAGCCTCGGCCCGAGAGTTCGCAGTCAGTAACCTCCGCCCCCAGAGGAGAGCGGCGTGGTCCTTCCCGGGGAAAGTGGCCACAGGATTCGGTGCTATTTTTCTTTAGGATTATAATTATTTTTTTAAAGATTTTATTTTTAAGTAATCTCTGCACCCAACGTGGGGCTCGAACTCAGGACCCTGAGATCAACCGAGCCAGTCGGGCGCCCCCTGTTTATGATCATTTTTAAAAACTCTGACCCGACTGCATTTGTACTGGGGGGGTGGGGGCACAAGTCAAGTCCTTCAGGCTGGAACTAGATTGGGGTGTTGGTTCTAAGGTGGTTACAGAATTTGCCAGATTGTGGGTGTCACGATATGTAAATGTTACCTCGGTTGAAAAGATCGGAAATCTATTTAAAAATAGGTGTCGGGCATTAAAGACCGGATGGAAAAAAGTCACCATTTTTGAGATGTGGATCCATTTAGCTTCTGTTTATATAAATCCACAAAAAAAATAGGTGTTTGGTCCTTTAGAAGAGGAATGTTGGTGAAATTGTCAAATTGGGCAACTTCTTTCCTAAAAATGAACTTCTCAGCCTCAGTGCCTGGTGGATGGAGTTGCGGCTCCCCCTGCCCCACTGCTTCCTGGAGGACGGAGGGGGGAAGGGGGAGGGCAGGGCAGGTGGCTGGCAAGGCGGCACACACCAGTCTTGAGTGATGAAACCAAATAGGTAGAAAAATGAAAATAAAATGGACATTTTGGAACTGAAAGTGACCATCGGTAGTTTGATTTTAGATTAACAGACACTTTGCATTTTTCACGCTGAGCATCTTTTGGATGATAATAGCACAGTTATGTTTTTAATCTGGAGATTTTTTAAAATTTTAATTATTTTTCTTTTTACATTTATTGATTTTTGAGAGACAGAGACAGAGCACAAGTGGGGGAAGGGCACAGGGAGGATGAGACACAGAATCCAAAGAAGGCTCCAGGCCCCGAGCTGTCAGCACAGAGCCTGAACCAGGGTTCAAACTCACAAACTGAGATCATGACCTGAGCCGAAGTCAGATGCTTAACCGACTAAACCACCCAGGCGCCCCTTATTTTTAAATATTGTTTATTTTTGAGAGACAAGAGACAAAGTGGGGGTGGAGGGGCAGAGAAGGAGGCAGAATCTGAAGCAGGCTCCAGGCTCTGAGCTGTCAGCACAGAGCCTGACGTGGGGCTTGAACCCCCCACTTGAACTGTGAGATTATAACCTGAGCTGAAGTTGGGCGCTTAACTGGCTGAGCCCCCCAGGCCCCTAAGAAATTTTTGTTTTAAGTAGGCTTCATGCCTAACGTAGGGTTTGAACTCATGACCCTGAGATTAAAAGTCACACGCTCTACTGACTGGAGCCAGCCAGGCACCCCTGAATCTGCATTTCAATTCTTTTTTTATTATTATTTTTTAATGTTTTTATTTATTTCTGAGAGAGAGAGAGACAGTGTGAGCAGGGGAGGGTCAGAGAGAGACGGAGACACAGAATCTGAAACAGGCTCCAGGCTCTGAGCTAGCTGTCAGCTCAGAGCCCGACGTGGGGCTCAAACCCACAAACCGCGAGCTCATGTCCTGAGCCAAAGTTGGACACTTAACCAACTGAGCCACCCAGGCGCCCCTGCATTTCAATTCTTAAAAAAAATGTTTATTTGTCCAGAAAGAAAAATAGAGAACAAGTGAGGGAGGGGCAGAGAGGGAGAGGATCCCAAGCAGGCTTTGCACTGTCAGCGTGGAGCCTGATGTGGGGCTTGAACTCCCGAACTGCGAGATCATGCCCTGAGCTGAAGTTGGACGCTTAACCGGCAGAGCCCCCCAGGCGCCCCTGAGATGCTCCATCCCCCACCCGGGGCCCACCAGCCTGCAGACTCCCTGGCCAGGAAGAGCCTGCAGCCGAGCGGTTGGGGGGGGCACAGGCACGCACGTGACCGTGGGGCCTGGCGGAGTTGGGACGCTGCTGTCGCCTGGATGCGACCGTGGGGCCTGGCGGAGTTGGGACGCTGCTGTCGCCTGGATGCGGCGGCGCCCCTGTGGTGGCCCTCGGCCGGAGCGCAGCAGGAGTGCTGAGTGTCCAACAGCCGTGCCGTTTAAAAAAGTTGGTTTGGAGTTTTTCTTGTTTGGTTGGTGTAGTAACTTCAGTCCTTTTCACAAAAATGGACATTTTGCTGAAGCATCGCATACCAAGAAGCACCTACTCAGTACTCGTGCTGGGTTGTCAGGAAGCGAGCGCACAAGGGACACAGCTCCCGTAGGGGACACAGCCTCGCCGGCGCCGTCCTCCCCGCCAGCGGCCGCCCTTCACCTCCAGGGCTGTACATCCGTGGTGCCTGCATGCTGGCTTTATGGACAGAATCATCCTGCTGCGTGCATTTTAAATTAAAAAATTTTTGTTTAACTAAATTTTTTGAGAGAGAGAGAGATAGAGCACGAGTGGGGGAGGGTCAGAGAGAGAGGGAGACACAGAATCTGAAGCAGCTCCAGTCTCTGAGCTGTCAGCACAGAGCCCGACGCGGGGCTCGAACCCACGAACCGTGAGATCTTGACCTGAGCCGAAGTCGGACGCTTAACCGACTGAGCCCCCAGGTGCCCCGCTGTGTGCATTTTAATGTCCACCCAGTCGTCTGTTACACAGATGTGCTGCCACTTCCTTTCCCTGCGCCAGGCGGCGGCGCCCTCTCTGGAGCTCCGTGGACACCTGTGCACGGGCTTTGCTGATGGCGTGCGTTTCTCTGGGTGTTTCTCTTTCGGTAGAATTGCCAGATTGTAGGATGTGTTGTATGTTTGTCTCTGGTAGACGCCAGTGTGACGCTTGTTTCTTCAGCTTTTATTTTTCTTCTTTTATTTTTTCCCCCTGCAAGTATGGGTAAGGCACTTAGATCACACAGGAAAAAAGGGAGCAGGAAGGAAATGGCATCTAAGCGTCACCCAAAAGCTCTTGCCGGAGTCCCAGGCGAGGTGTAGCCCCCGGAACCGAGTCCCCATTGACATTAGAAACTAAGAAAATTTTAGAAAAGTCTGCTCACCGCAGCATTCGGGCTCTCGTACAAAAGGAGGGCTCTCTCTACAGGGGTCCTGACTCGTAGCAGGGACCCCGGTACCTCACTGGCCTGGAGAGCCTGGGAGTCAGGGAGGAAAGACGGCTGGATGAAAAACAATACAGTCAAGGGGGTTCTCGACTGGTCTGCCCTGTAGGGGCACCAGCCTTCAGGTTTTCCCCTGCTCTCAACCTCGAAACACATTCCCAAGAGCCTGTGCTTATTTTATTTATTTTTAAGATTTTTTTATTAGCATGAGCAGAAGAGAGGGGGAGAGAGAGGGGGAGAGAGAGAGAGAGAGAGAGAGAGAGAGCGAGCAAGAGAATGTTGAGCAGCCCCACACCCAGTGTGGAACCCGACTCGGGGCTCAATCTCACGACCCTGGGATCATAACTTGAGCTAAAATCTAGAGTCAGACGCCCGACTGACGGAGCCACTTGGGCGTTGTGACCTCGTGTTTATTTTTAAAAATGTAGCCCTTTAGCCGCTCCCCAAGGTTTCGTAGTCCCTGCCCTGAAGCTGTTTCTGGAGCTTTAGAACAGGGGTAGGTCTGCGGCCCACGTCGGCGGACAGGTGTTGAGGGAGCACGTGGCACTTCTCCCGGGGGGGGGGGGGGGGGCAGCTACGCGTGCAGTCGCTGGTCAGACGGTGTCTCTCAAAGTCCTAAGAAAGATGTAAATAGGGGCGCCTGGGTGGCTTAGTCGGTTGAGCATCTGACTTTCGCTTAGGTCATGATCTCGCGGTTCGTGGGTTCGAGCCCCGCGTCGGGCTCTGTGCTGACTGCCAGCTCAGAGCCTGGAGCCTGTTTCAGTCTGTGACTCCCTCTCTCTCTGACCCTCCCCTGCTCACACTCTCTCTCTCTCTCTCTCTGTCTCCTAGAAATAAATAAAAAAAAAAACAACATTAAAAAAAAATTAAAAAAAAAATTAAAAAAAAAAAAAAGAAAGATGTAAATGTCGTTTTTGATCTCTTCCTTCCGGAATGTGTTCACCACCCGTAGCTGCTGCTCTGAGTGGCTAGAAGGTGGGCGCCCGTCGGGGGGACGCACAGAGCTGGGGAGGCTGCTCGTTGGCAGCACCTCGCTGTTCATGAAGACTCAGAGAGGCCACGGAGGAAACGGCGTCCGTGGCACTCAGGGTCGTACCGCATGTGGCCACCACATGTGGGGAGTTGCCCCCTTCCGTGCTAGGAATTGTCACCCGTGGGCAGAGAAGTGAGGCAGAGCCAGGGTGTTGCATCAGCGAGGTGGGGGGGCGGGGGAGGCCCCCATCCTGTGACCGTCTCTGTCTCTTTCCCCCCTCCAGTGCGGCATTGTCCTGGGGGCCCTGCTCCTGGCTTTCTGCTCCTGGATGACGCACCAGTCCTGCATGTTCCTGGTGAAGTCCGCCAGCCTGAGCAAGCGGAGGACGTACGCCGGCCTGGGTGAGGAGGCTGGGCTCCTGGCGGCGCCCGGCGCGGTGCCCGGCGCGGCCCGGAGCCCCTCGTGGGCAGCGTGCATTCTGGCGCTGGGCGCTCACTCTCACTCCTTTTCATCCACTTGATGCTTCCAGGGTTCCTTGAGCAGCACTCCTTTCCCTTATTATGAAATGTAATGCGGTTTTTAAGACCTGTTCTAGGAACACACGCTTTACCATCGAGGGGACACTCGTGCCGCTGCCCCCCTTTACGCAGATACCTGTGGAGACTGTCCCCTTCCAAACGCCAGCGGGACCCGTGTCCCTAGCCCCTGGGCACGCTCGCTCGTGGTCTGCCTCTCCCGCGCTCCCCGCGCCTGCCCTCGGAGCCACGGCCCGAGGTCTTCCGTGCTTCTGCACCCTGAGTGCCACGGGGGCAGACGGTCACGGGGCTCTGGCTGGTGGCGGGGCTCGCGCTGGTGGCGGGCCTGTCACCTTCTCCCTAGCAGTTCTGTTTCCCGAGGCTCTGGGTTGTAATTTCGTTTCCTTTTGTTGCGTCTTCCTTTGATTTGGGGCAGGGATGAGGAGGCCGCGCTTTCTTCTTCCTTTTCATTTGGACCCTTCCCACGGCCACTTGGCTCCACTGGTGGGCCCCTTATTTCCCGCCATCCCCAGGCTGGGGTGCGTTCTGCGCTGTGGACATCTGGCGTGGGGGTTGGCAGGAGCTCGGCAGAGTCCTTGGGCTCCGGACCAGAGTCCCCCTGCCCCCAGCGTGTGGCCAAGGCGCCGGGCCGCTCGCGTGCTCACGGCAGAGAGGAGGCTGCAAGGGGACGTGTGTGCAGGTCGCAGGGACCACATAGAATACACACATCCGCAGGGCCCGCGCGTCGGCTTTGGGCAGTGCCACCTTGGCTTCCTTCCAGTTCGTCGGCTCTGCATTGGCGCCAGGCTGCCAGCATCGGCTCTGACCTCGGTGCCCAAGGGGCACCTCTTTCTCTCCTCCCCAGAGAGAGCCGTGCTGTCGGCTGTTGTTGTCGGAGCCACTTGAGGAAGTGGCAGTGACAGGTGAACGGCCCGCAGCCCAGCGCGCACTGTGGGCGTCGGGCAGCTGTGGGGGGCAGGGATGCAGGCAGACGGCCTTCGGCCAGGCCTGGAGACGGTGCAGGGCTGGGGCGCACTAACGCTCCGCGGCAGGGGTGGGATGTGCGTGCGGGCCCAGTCGGGAGTCTGCGATAGTTCATGGTTTGGTTCCACGGTTTGGTGAACTCTGGTGGGGTCACCTGCTGCCCCTCTGCTGTGACCTGTGCGTAGGCAGCTGCTGGACAGCGAGTCCCGCCGGTTGGGAGCTAGAGCACCGGGTGGGTCTTGCTGCTGTTACGTTTGTGAGTTTGTGGTGTTGGCTGCTCACTGGCCGCACTGGCGAGTCTCATCTGCTTCTTACCTCCTTACCTGCTTCCTCGCCCTGCGCAGGCTGCTTCGTGTAGACTTTTCTAAACCTTGCTTTCAGAAGACAGACAGAGCTGTGCGCCAGTCGGCCTCCTCCAGTGGCCAAAGCCCCCGTGAGGCCGCCTGAGCCCAGACCGCGGCCTCTGGCTGGTGCCTCCAAGCTCTCGGTTATGAGCATCAGCTGCTTTGGCGCTGTGGCCGTGGTCTCGTCATCTGACCTCCCCGGGTCCTGGTCAGCCTGCTGCCCGCTCCGGGCCCGGGCTGGGGCCTGCAGGGGGCCTGTCTGGCCAGTTTTCTCCCTGCCTGTCTTCAGATGGGTGACCCACACGCGTGGGTACGTGGCTTGGGAACGAGGGTTGTAAAGTCAAGCCTTCTGATGCCCAGGGGTCTTTACACCCTCATTTATCTGACAAATGATTTACTGTCCTCTGTGTAGGTGGCACTGCGGACGGAATCAAACGCAGCCCAAGGCCCGGCTCTGGGGACGGTTGGGTTGGGGTCGCTGGTGCCGGGTGGCCATCTGGAGGAGACGTTGGACAGCTGGAGGAGACAGCGGGAATGCGGCCAGGCTCCCGCGTGGGGGCCGGTGGGCCGAGAGCTCCGTGTCCACGGCAGCCTCAGAGCTGAGGGCCGAGCAGGGTCCCCCAGGAGGAGCTGCCAGCCCGGCTCCGGGGAAGGACTGGGAGAGCCTCCTGGCCCCAGTCCCAGCTCCGCACAAGCGTGCTGGTGAGACTGGTACGGGGCCACGCCCACTCCTTGTCCCCAGGAGCGCCGGCCTGTTAGCTGCCGAGTGCCCGTCCCGGGGGCAGGGCCTGGCCTAGGAGCGCTGGTCCACACCCGGGCACGCTTGCTCAGAAACCCTTTGGTGGACACCTGCCAGCCTGCTGGGGCCCGTCTGGCGCTGCGCTTCCACCCGTGAGGGGCCGTCCCGGGCCCCCCTCTGCCCTTGCAACACCACGCCGGGCGGGCGGCGGGGGGCGGGGGCCGCTCGGCATTTCTGTTTGACACTCGGGGTTGGAGGTTGCTGAGGGATCTGCACTTGAAGTAGGGGTGGCGTGGGTAAAGAAAGGGGTGAGTGGGGAGGCCGGGAACTGGGGCAGCCCGTTAGGACAGCCCCCTAGAGGGACAGTACCTTCTAGGAAGATACTTCCTAGAATACCTTTCATTTCCTCGCTGTCCAGGCTGCGGGTGCGTTCTGGAACTTTTTCTGGCAGCCGCCCTGAGCGTTTGGAACACGCTGTAGACGCTCAGCCTCCTTGTGCAGAAGCAGGAGTGGGAGGGCCGCGAGCAGGGCCCCTCTGAGGGGCACGGAGTTCTGTGTCAGGCCCCGGGCTGTGCTGCCTGATGGCGTCCTTGGGGCCCGTGGGGCTCCTCCCTTTGCTGAGAGCAGGCCTTGAGCTCCTGGCTGCTGTCTGAATGGAGTCTTTCGTTTGTGAAGGTCTCAACTTGGCCTTGAGTCTCTGGCAAGGAGTCAGACAAGCCTGAGAGGCCAGCGTGACCCTCAGGGCAGGAGGCAGTTTCCGCTCTCCCGCCTTCTCGCCGCTCAGGCTCCCCCGCTTTTGGGAATGCCGCGCCTCTTCCGACGTCATTTAAAAGTGGCGAGTGTCGTTTGGACTCATTCACACCAACTGGCCTGCATGTTTCCTGCTCTCCGAGTCCCTCGGAGCAGGAAGCTGGGCCGTGGGGTCACACAGGCCCCTCTCTGGCCCCCCTGGGGGGTGGGAACTTGCCTGGACCGTGGGGGCTGCAGGGTTCTGGGCCACAAGGTTCCGGGCTGCTCCTCGGTCCCGGGAAGGGCCTTGCGGAGCCAGCTCTAATCTCCCATGTGCCCAACGCAGTTCTGTTGTCGGGAAGGAAGGACAGTTAGGTCGTCTCTGCCCTGGGACACAGTGTCCACAGGCCCGGCTCCTTGATTGTCTATCCAGAAAGGGGGCAGGTCTGAGACTTCCTGTCCCCTCGCACCCGGATGGCCCCACTGGAAAGGATTCTCCGAGTTTTCTTCTGAAGTCACAGAGAGTGAACGTTAGAGCCCTTAGCCAGGTCCCTTTGGCGTGAGCTGTGGAAACGGGCGCGCCGGAGTGACCGAAAACCCAGACCTGGCACTGTCTGCCCTGTCCCTGCCCTCCCCCTGCCTCCCTCTGCCCTCCCCCTGCACTCCCCTGCCCTTCCCTTGCCTCCCCCTGCCCTCCCCCTGCCTCCCCCTGCCTCCCCCTGCCTCCCCCTGTCCTCCCCCTGCACTCCCCTGCCCTTCCCTTGCCTCCCCCTGC